>NC_061101.1:8753862-8771362 GCF_015104395.2 Macrobrachium nipponense | reverse complement strand
TTTCATTTTACTTCAATAAAACTTTTATTTCGTCCTCTTACCATTTATTGCTATTTTTTTTGCTGCTTTGTTATTTTAACTTTTCTATATATATATATATATATATATATATATATATATATATATATATATATATATATATATATATAAATATATATATGCATATATATATGCATATATATATATATATATATATATATATATATATATATCTATATATATATATATATATGCATATATATATATATATATATATATATATATATATATATATATATATATATATATATATATATATAATATATATATATATATATATGAATAGCACTCATATAGCCTTCGTTATATGTAAGTTCTAATTTGTCATTAAATGTGGAAATGAAAATAAAATAGAATTTCTATACCCCCCCAAAAAGTTCATACAAAGACAAAATTTTAAACATCTGTTACAAATAACATAATGTTAACATATTATCCCGCTCTTTACATTTGACGTAGGTAACTGCGCTAATAAATTGCATTAATATAACGTTGCCTTTCCGGAAAAACTACAGTATTCTCTTGGGGATACATGTAATATTTATATTTCAATTACCCACCTAGTACGAAAACTTTGTTTTTGAGTAATACAATAACAATAAAAAATGTACAGTTTTATATTTTTATTATATTATTATTATTATTATTATTATTATTATTATTATTATTATTACCACAGTCCTCCAATTCGACTGGGTGGTTTATAGTGTGGGGTTCCGGGTTGCATCCTGCCTCCTTAGGAGTCCATCACTTTTCTTACTATGTGCGCCGTTTCTAGGATCACACTCTTCTGCATGAGTCCTGGAGCTACTTCACGTCTAATTTTTCTAGATTCCTTTTCAGGGATCTTGGGATCGTGCCTAGTGCTCCTATGATTATGGGTACGATTTCCTCTGGCATATCCCATATCCTTCTTATTCTATTTTCAGATCTTGATACTTATCCATTTTTTTCCCTCTCTTTCTCTTCAACTCTGGTGTCCCATGGTATTGCGAGTGATAGTTTCTTCTTGACTTTGTCAATCAACGTCACGTCTGGTCTATTTGCACGTATCACCTTATCCGTTCTGATACCATAGTTCAGAGGATCTTTGCCTGATCGTTTTTCTATCACTCCCTCAGGTTGGTGCTCGTACCACTTATTACTGCAAGGTAGCTGATGTTTCTTGCACAGGCTCCAGTGGAGTGATTTTGTCACTGAATCATGCCTCTTTTTGTACTGGTTCTGTGCAAGTGCCGGGCATTCGCTTGCTATGTGGTTTATGGTTTCATTTTTCGTATTGCACTTCCTACATATGGGAGAGATGTTATTTCCGTCTATCGATTTTTGAACATATCTGGTTCTTAGGGCCTGATCTTGTGCCGCTGTTATCATTCCTTCAGTTTCCTTCTTTAGCTCTCCTTCTGGTAGCCATTGCCATGTGTCCATCCGCTGGCTAGTTCTTTAGTCTGTTCTCATGTATTGTCCGTGTATTGGTTTGTTGTGCCAGTCTTCTGTTCTGTTTGTTATTTCTCCTGTCTCTGTATATTTCTGGGTCTTCGTCTACTTTTATTAGTCCTTCTTCCCCATGCACTCTTTAGCCCATCGTCTTCATTAGTTTTCAGATATTGCCCCAGTGCCTCTGTTCTCGATGTTGACGCAGTCCTCTATACTTAGTAGTCCTCTCCCTCCTTCCTTTCGTGTTATGTATAGTCTGTCCGTATTTGCTCTTGGGTGTAGTGCTTTGTGTAATGTCATATGTTTCCTGGTTTTCTGATCTAAGCTGCGGAGTTCTGCCTTCGTCCATTCCACTATTCCTGCGCTGTATCTGATTACTGGCACTGCCCATGTGTTTATGGGTTTTATCATATCTCCGGCGTTGAGTTTTGACTTGAGTATCGCCTTGAGTCTCTGCATATATTCTTTTCTGATCGTGTCCTTCTTCTCTTGGTGTTTTATATACCCCTCCTTCCATTATTCCCAGGTATTTGTATCCAGTCTCATCGTGTTTGATGTTGGTCCCATCTGGTAGCTTTATCCCTTCAGTTCTTGTTACTTGCCCTTATATGTTGACTAAGGCGCATTTTTCTATTCCAAACTCCATCCTGATGTCCCCAGATACAATCCTTACAGTCTGGATTAGGGTATCTATTTCCTTGATGCTCTTACCATACAGCTTGATGTCGTCAATGAACATCACATGGTTAATTCTGTTGCCTCTTTTCTTGAGTTGGTACCGGCATCCATCTTCTGTAGTACTTTTGTCATGGAAATCATGGCTACTACGAAGAGTAGTGGGGACAGTCAGTCTCCTTGGAAGATCGCTCTCCTGATTATTATCCTCTGCTAGTCTTATTACAGAGCTTGTAAGTATTGTATTCCAGTTGCGCATTGTATTTTTGAGGAAGCTGATGGTGTTTTCTCCTGCCCCATATATTTTCAGGCATTCTATTAGGCTTGTGTGGTATCATGTCGAAAGGCTTTCTTATAGTCTATTATTATTATTATTATTATTATTATTAGTTATTATTATTATTATTATATTATTGATTATTATTATTATTATATATACTTATTTTCATTGTCTATTTCTACTATTAATATTCAGTAACGTAACCTTAAACTACGTTTGCTGAAAATCCTCCTGGAAGGTAAGACAGGCTATATTTAGCTGAATCACGGCATAAAAAAATTAGAAGAAAAATATTAGTGCTAATGAGCAACCTCATTAATTCGTGGGAAAAAAATTACCTTTCTCCGAAACTTTTGCAGTTACAGTCCTCTTATGAAAAAAGATTTACCACTTTTTTTTAATCTTTTTTATTATCTTTACGTATTATATACTACTATGGGAGTATTACTGTAGTGCTGTGGCTGGAAAAAATAAGTGAGAATTTGAAAGTATGAATATGAGCCAGATGTTTTTTTTTCGGAGTACACCAATGTATGTAACTAATATTATATATATATATATATCTAATATATATAAGTAATTATATATAGTATTATATATAAATATATATCATAATAATATATATAAATATAGTATTATATCCTAAAGTATAGATAATAATAAGGAGATATAGATATAGAATACTAGATATAGATATAGGATTATAGAATATATGATTAATAGATATAGCTAATAGATATCTATATATCATATATATCTATATATCTATATATCTATATATCCCTATATATCTATATATCTATATATCTATATCTATATATCTATATATCTATATCTATATATTCTATATATCTATATCTATATCTATATCTATATCTATATCTATATCTATATATATATATATATATATATATTATATATAATATATATTAATATATATATATTATATATTACATATATATGTGTGTGTGTGTGTGTGTGTGTGTGTGTGTGTGTGTGTATACTCACATACATTGATGTATTATTAGAAACAGCCTTGTTTTATATATATATAATATATATATATATATATATATATATATATATATATATATATATATATATATATATATATATATATATATATATATATATATATATATATATATATATATATATATATATATATATATATATATATATATATATATATATATATATATATATATATATATATATATAGTTATATACGTACATATATATAAACACATCAGCGCAAACCCTAACGGTATTACCCTCGACTGAAATATGACGCAATTAATGTACTAGATGCACCTCTGGACCCAGACGAACAAACTTATATGAATTTAAACCGAATTTATATGACATTAAGGACGAACAAAAGGCATTCAAGTTTCGAAGCGAATGGAATTAAGACCTGATTTCAGTTATTCAGAGGCGGACCGTAATTTTTTTTTTTTTTTTCAGGATAAACGCTGGAATGAGTATTCGCGATATGCGAGCTGTAATGTAATTAACAATATTTCGAATTCGTTTGTTGATGATTGAGTCGAAGTATATTGTTTTACGGATTATGTGATGATATATTTTATGCATTTAATGTTTGTTAATGTATTTTCATATTATTGGATAATTTACATATATTTATAATATTTAACGATATGTTCACGTATGTGATATTTGATGTATTTAGTATTCAAGGATATGTTTTGTATATTTAAAAACGTTTTTGTTTTATGAAATAGCTGTATTACTAATATAGTACTTCATATATCTAATAATGCATTTGCAACATAGTAATGCTTGCATATCAAAATGAACGGAAATATCTACGTGGTTATAAATACTGATTATTGCATTAAATTTGTAACGATTTAATGAAAGTTTTTGGGTAGTTCGCTCGTACAGACGGTAGTTTATGACAGTAATAAGTAAAATGCCTTTGGATTGCTGGCTACACTAGTTAAAATATGAAATGATTAAATTCGCGTTGGCTGGAAGAATGACAGAGGCATTATATTACCCAGAATTATGAAAGATATAAAAACTTTTTTTTATATAATGCTTATTGTAATACGGTACTTAAACTGAGGAATTGAGGGATAGAAATCTCTCCTCTCTCTCTCTCTCTCCTCTCTCTCTCTCTCTCTTCTCTCTCTCTCTCTCTCTCTCTCTCTCTCTCTCTCTAAAATGCCTTTTTAAAGCAACATTAAATTCAACGTAATTTATTGATTCATGCCACCTGACATGGTCATCGATGACCTTCAGGGAAAATTGTCAGAAGAAATACTTCTAAATAACCATGAACTACAGCAAGTCCTTCAGCACGCATAAAGCAACACGCCACCACAGCAAGTCCCCAGCACGCATAAAGCAACACGCGCCACAGCAAGTCCTTCAGCAACGCATAAAGCAACAGGACAAAAAGCACATTGCAGTTTTCTAAAGGAACGGGAAAAAAAGCATTAGCTACAGACAAACATAACTTCACTACGACAAATATCCCCCTAGTGATGTCATAAAGAAATCCCAGAGAGCCCTTGAAACATACGTAGCGCAGATGAAAGAAAGGACACAGAACGAAGAACAAACTCATTTCTTACCCCATTGCTTTGAATAACTACTCGCTTGGATGCCTCTCACAGCCCCCACAGATATTGAGAGGCATGGTGGTCTCACAGGAATCGAGGCGGGTCTGTCATAAATCTATTGTTGCTGGCCAACATTGAAATAAATCACTCACAGTAGTAAATTTAAACGTAAGACCGCCAGGAAAGTATTTTAAGGCCAGGCCCCTAGAGCATTCAAGTAAAACGTCCTTAGTAGTACAGCAACGCACGAAAGTTGGAACAACTTCTTCCTGGAGCAGTGGGCTGCAGTAGCGCAGTCGAAAGCGTTACCTTAAAGTGATCTGGAGACATCGAACCCAGTCTTGTGTTTGCTCAGTACCACTAACTTTTGGAGACTATTTACAATAGAGTGTCAACAACAGCCTGCGTAAACTAAACATTCTATGGAGTCAGATTTTGTATTTTAGGATAACGGCCTATAGACCTGTGCGAATGTTGGCTATTAAAGATATTAACTTTTCCAGTTAGTTCTTGTATGTTTTGGTAAACGTGAAATTTTATTTATCAACCTTATTTTTAACTCATTATTTCAGGCATTATAGTGTGACATGGCTTCCCTTGGTAGGGATATTCTCAGTATTTGGACGCTTCGACATTTCTTGATTTTCGAATGGCCATTCATCAAATACTTCTACCTTCATGTATGTGGCCTGTTCCTCTTATCCATCTGAGAATTTGCATGTTAGGCTGTGGTTCTGTACAAATACTGAAGAAGTCGAAATACCCTCTGTTACCACTTTCATGCATCATATTACAGCAGAATCAAAGGTTTTTTTTTTTTCACTTCCTTTCAATGATTTTGCAACGCATTTATTGCTCACTTACGTACACTCCATAACAGAAATCAAGAATCATGTCTACACGAATGAGGTGTGCTCTAAATTTACGCTTACGGCTACCTACGTCAGGTAATCAATAAATACAAACACGGTGATCTGACATGTTTCCCAGAACGTTTTGTATCTTTCTTTATAGTTTATATCTCTTAATACAATCTACCTGCAGCTGTTTAAATCGGTTGAATAAAGTTTTTCACCGCCGTTGTTGTTTCACTTCTCTTTCCACACTATTTCTGTCGCTACAACATTCAATAAATTACATTATGGCAAGACGAATCTTTCCTTATAAAGATATTCTAAGACCTTTTCACTTCATAATTCTCCTTATTCACTTTTAAATCTCCATCGTTCCTCTTAGTTATATTAAGATTGTATCATTGTTTACGGTCGACGAATATTTTAAGACACGCGCTTTTACCAAGGTGCCCCAAAAATGTACAAACAATGATCATCACCTTTAATGCGCATCTAACATCTCTCAAAGCAGTCTAATTTACTGTGGACTCCTTCCAAGATCTAAAGAGGAAGTCATTCCTGAAGTTCAACTCCTTCAGACCTTCTCAAGGGGCTGTTCTGACTCGAGAAGTCGTCTCATCTCCTCTCCGAGGCTGTCTAACCTTGTAAGATTCGAGTTAGATGTTTCTTTCCCCCTTTTTTTGTTTGTTTGTTTCTGAGCAGGAATACGCAAAAACGCCATCTGAGGATTCTTACGAAAGGTTTACCACAAAGCCATTAATTTTAAGAGAGATAGTGCTATGAGGATTTGGGAAATTATTACTACATATTATTATCACATTATTGGAGGTATTGGCCAACCTTGGAGATTTATATATTATATTTTTGAGCTCATGAAGAGTAAAATAACATGAGTTGTTTTAACAGAACGTTTCATTATTTTAGGATCGGAATTATCATTATTATTACTATTTCTTTTGTCGATCACAGTCAACCCATTCTTATTGGAGGTTTATAGTTTGGTTATTATTATTATTATTATTTTAGTTATTATTATTATTATTATTATTATTATTATTATTATTATTATTATTATTATTATTATTATCAAGTCTCTATTGCAAGTTCTAGTAATAATATGAAAAATTATGTTTTATAAATTTACAAAGTACGACATGGAATATTATATGGGTCGATTTTCTAATGTTATTAAAAATGATTTCCTTTACAAAAGTGTGATGACAATATTTATGATCACAATACGACTGTACTTATTTTAATATGAGAGAGAGAGAGAGAGAGAGAGAGAGAGAGAGAGAGAGAGAGAGTCTTTTATCTTAAATGTGTCTACTTATACGAGAGAGAGAGAGAGAGAGACAGAGAGAGAGAGAGAGAAAGAATCTTTTTATCTTAAATGTGTTACTAATCTAATGACGAGAGGAGAGAGAGAGACGAGAGGAGAGAGAGAGAGATAGAGAGAGAGAGAGAGAGCCTTAAATCTTGACAAACAAACTCGAAAAAACACTAATAGAAATTTCAGACGCAGAATTTTTTTTCTTTTCTTTCTTGTTCTTCTTAATCTTATTCTTTTAATTAGTCAATTCCTCGGTAATTTATTTGCTCCGTTTGTCACCGTCGCCTCTTTATTTGTTAGAACCCTCGTCAGGAACCGGATGTACTTTTGGCTGTGGGGACATTTCATTCTTACACCTCCTCCTCCTCCCCTCTCCTCCTCTTCCTCATCTCCTCCACTTCCTCCACCTCCTCCAACCCACCTACTCCTCCTTCCCCCCTCCACTTCCTCTTCCTCCTCTCCTCCCTTCTCCACCACTCCACCTCTCCTCCTCCTCCTTCGTTATCCAACCTGTGACTCGTCCTCTTCTTATTATTCCTTTACATTCTCTCATTCCGTTTCCATCTCCCCTTTTCACTTTGTGTTTCGTTCGAGTAGGGACGAAAAAGCCTTCGTTTAAATACTCCATAGAACCTACCCCGGACTTTTTGATAGTTTTTTTTTTAATATTCGACATTTTTTTTATCAGATTTTGTTCATCATTCCATTTTTGTTTTCAGAGAAAAGACTCTCTTCTGTGGGTTTTTTCAGTTTTGTCACCTCTGCTACATTTTGCATCTGTGCAAATTTTTTTTTAATTTTTTTTAAAATTTTTTTTTATTGAAGATTTTTTTTATTTTATTTTACGACCTCTTAGTGTGAATGGATCTCTCTCTCTCTCTCTCTCTCTCTCTCTCTATGTCACTATATATAAATATATATATATAGATATATATATATATATATATATATATTATATTATATAATATATAGATAATATATATATATATATTATATATATATATAATATATATATATATATATATATATATATATATATATATATATATATATATATATATATAATAATGAGAAATACACAGAATAAATAGCCAAAGGAAATTGAAAAAAAAAAATATGTATTGCAAACTGTTTCTCCTTTGCTTTAAGGCACATTCCCGCAAATAAAATGCCTCAGAGTAAACCTGAATGATCTTACACTCCAGTGTTACTCTTATCTCGTGACCACTTATACGTAATGAGACTTGAACCCTGTACATAATAACCAAATGCAATTGTGGTCATCTCCCCTCTCCCCCCAACCCCCCACGAGTACAATTAAGGTAATTTTCATGAGATTTTTCTGAATTATGACTTCACCCAATTATGATCTAATTTTCTAAATAGGGACACGGGAAGGGAACAGAAAATATAAATTCGGTACCTTATTATGGCTTAATTAGCGTGAAATGAGGCCACTAATTCACTTATTTCTATTTGGTTTTGTTTACTCTCTGTTTTATCCATTTTTTATTTTAAATTTTTATATTTTAAACCTTGACCATATATACTAATAGTCTATGTTTGCTCGTATCGGGTTGAAATTTCTCGTCACTGTATTTTATTTTTACGTGAACTCATGTAAAAAAATATTCTTATAGGGCCTTCATATACCAATTCTACTGCTAAATACACAATTAAACTCGAGGAATAATTTAGTAATTTCATAATTTTCCGATAAAATCTTCTTCTATTCCTATCTACCAACATTGCATACTCAGAATTGAACGCTGACGCGTTCCTAGAAATCAGATTATCCGAGCAAATAATTCACGTCATAATTACATGCGTTGCTTTTCATCTGATATTTTTGTAAAACAAATACCACGCTTTTCGTACTTTTAATCATTTGTCCTGTTATAGGAAGTCCTCTTAGCATTTTAGATGGATTTGTCAGCAAACTGTTTCTAATTTTTGCGGTATTTGCTGTAATAGTGTTTCAGTGATCAGATTGGCCACGGGAGAAATCTTTCTCTGAATTATAATTTATCATTACAGTATATAAACTGCAATCTTAAACAAAATAATAATAAAAAAAATGCTTTAGACGTAATCGCACCGATTTAAGAAATATTTCTATGGCATTAACGTTAGATTTTCTCCCACGATAGAACACCACATAATATTCACCATTTTCCATTCTAATTAAATCATTTCTTTTATTAGACCGCTAGATCATGATTGACAGCATATGATGAGACTCCAGATTTTTTAGGGGGAAAATGAAAATGAAAATGAAATTGAAAATGAAAATAAATACCTTCGTTCGAGCAAAGCCAAAAGGACTCCAATAATTATTCATTAGTTTAAAACCCAACGGAGAGAGAGAGAGAGAGAGAGAGAGAGAGAGAGAGAGAGAGAGAGAGAGAGAGAGAGAGTGAGAAGAGATTAAATTCTGATGCTAAACGAATGGGAAAGGTACAGGAATGAGAGAACGCATACGGAGAGAGAGAGAGAGAGAGAGAGAGGGAGAGAGAGAGAGAGGCGAGAGAGAGAGAGAACCAAGAATTGTGTGTGTGTGTGTTGTGTGTGAGAGGAGAGAGAGAGAGAGAGAGAGAGAGTAGAATTGTGATGGTAACGTATAGGAAAGGTACCGGCATGAGAGAACGCATACGGTGAGGGAGACCTTACCTTACAGACCTTACATCTTGTTCGGGTTGCCCCAGGCCCCTCAGTGCGAGGCACCTCTAATGTTTACCAGAGAGTTGCTAGTACATCTTCCGGTATATATTGCATCTTCCAATCTTGGATGGTCTGGGATGCAGTTTAGATATTTGTCGAGCTTATACTTAAACACATCTACGCTCATCCTGTTATATTCCTCAGATGAGCTGGCAACGTATTGAATAGACGCGGCATTATCGATGCTGGTGTGTAGTGGATTAATGTCCTGTGTGCTTTCCTTATTTTTCCTGGATAGTTTTTGGGCACTATTAATCTACTTTGCTTGCTCTTTCTGATATTTTTAGCTCCATGATGGTTTTCGGCTATTCCCTTCTATCTGTTTCCATGCCTGAATTATCATGTAGCGTTTCTCTTCTCCTTTCTAGACTATAATCTAAGATTGTAGTCTTTCCCAGTATTCAAGGTCCTTAACTTCTTCTGTTCTAGCTGTAACGGACCTTTGTACTCTCTCTATTTGTGCAATATCCTTTTGATAGTGTGGGTACCATATCATATTGCATTATTCAAGTCGACTTCAGAACATATGTTTTATAAAGCAAATAATCATCTGTTCAGCTTTTCTCGTTTTGAAGTACCGTAACAACATTCCCATTTTTGCTTTACATTTTGCTAATAGAATTGCTATTTGATCATTGCATAACATGTTCCTATTCATCATCACACCAAGGTCTTTAACTGCTTCCTTATTTGTGTCATCATCACACCAAGGTCTTTAACTGCTTCCTTATTTGTGATTGTCTCATTATTAGGCCCCTCCCCTATGCATATAGCTTTCCTTCTCTGTCTCAATAATTTATTGATTCAAATTTATCGGAGTTAAATACCATCTTATTTACCTCTGCCCAATCATATACTTTGTTAAGGTCTCTTCGTAGCGCGTTCCTATCTTCATCACAAGTAATTTCTCTACTTATTCTTTTGTCATCGGCGAAACTACTCACTACCGAGTCTTTAACATTACTTTCTATGTCTGCAATCATAATAACAAACAGTAATGCAGCTAACACCGTACCTTGTGGCACACCGAATATTACCTTAGCTTCATCCGATTTCTCATCGTTTGCAATAACTATCTGTTTTCTGTTGTGTAAAAATTCTTTTAACCATCTTCCAACTTTATCCACTATATATGTTTTCTAATTTTCTTCGCTAATATATTATGGTCTACCTTGTCAAAAGCTTTTGCAAAGTGTAGATAACCACATCTGTTTCATTTCCGCTTTTCATATTTTTTGTATATGTTTCTCACGGTGGACTAACAGTTGGGTTTGTGTACTTTTTCCAGGTACGAAACCATGTTGTCCTATATTAAACAAATAATTTTTTATGAAATGTTTTATAATATATCTTCATTACCCTTTCATACACTTTCATAATATGTGATGTTAGACTCACAGGACTAATTTTACTTGCCTCTAGTCTTGATCCACTTTTGAAAATAGGGGTAATATATACTAATCTGTGCTCATCATAAATCATGCCTGTATCTACACTTTGTCTTAATAATATTGCAAGTGGCTTTGCGATAGAATGAACTACTTTTCTTTAATAAAATAGCAGGGGACACCATCAGGCCCTGCAGCAGCTCCGTTTTTAATTTCATTAATAGCCTGCACAATATCAGCTTCATTAATATCTATGTCAGTTAAATATTCACTATTTTCGTCCCTTACTTCTATATCATTATCTTCATTTTCAATTCTAGGGGTGAATTCTCTCTTATATCGTTCTGCCAATATGTTGCATATTTACTTTTTTTCATTCGTTAATCTCCCTTTAATTCTTAGAGGGCCTATTTCTATTCTTCTTTTATTCATCTTTTTTGCGTACGAGTATAATAGTTTGGGGGTTTTGCTTGATATTTACTAGGGTTTTTTACATTTTTTCTTCCAAGTCCCGTTTTTTCATTTTCTTTTGATTGTACAATCTTTTGTTCTGCATTTTCTATCTTACTTTTTAGTTCTATATCTTTCCATGCATTTTTTTTCTTTTGCAAGACCTTTTTTCCACTTTCTGATTTTCTGGAACAAGGTCCTTCTGTCTCTTGGTATGCATGACTGATGTTTACTTTTCTTCTTCGTTATATATTTATCCACCATTTTCTCTAATATTTTATATAATATCTCCGTATTTACCCTTATGATCATCACTACGAAAATGTTTATCCCAATCTTTGTTTTAATCTTCTTTTTAATTTTCTGACATTTTTTATTTTTACGTAGTTGTAATTTTTCCATATGCTTCCCACCTTTTTCATGCTTGCTTATCTCTGTTTTCACTTGCTTTGGAATGGACTGTAATTGTATGACATTATGGTCTGAATTACTCGCATTATATCTATTATTTCTTTTAACATAATTCACCTCGTTCACAAATACTAGGTCTAAAGTATTTTCCTTTCTTGTTGGGAGGTGATTATTTGTTGAATGTTGTATTCTAGTAGCATATCTAATAGAGAGAGAGAGAGAGAGAGAGAGAGAGAGAGAGTGAGAGAGAGAGAGAGAGAAAGAGAGAGAGAGAGAAAACGAAGAATTCTAGAATTTCAAAAGATAGGTAAGGTACCAGAATGAAAGAATTGCATACAACGGTGGTGTGTGTGGTAGGTGTGTTTGTGTTTGGGTGTGTGTGTGTGTGGTTGTGAGAAGGAGAGGAGAGAGAGAGGTAGACGAGAGAGAGAGTAGATTTCTGATGGTAACGTATAGGAAAGGTACCGGAATGAGAGAACGCATACGGTGAGAGAGAGAAGAGAGAGAGAGAGAGAGAGAGAGAGAGACGAGAGAGAGAGAGAGAGGGAGAGAAACCAAGAATTCTAGAATTTAGATAGGTAAGGTACCAGAATGAAAAAGAATGCATACAACTGTGTGTGGCGTGTGTGTGTGTTTGTGTAAGAGATAGAGAATAGAATTCTGATGCTAACGTATAGGAAAGGTACCGGAATGAGAGAACGCATACGGTGAGAGAGAGAGAGAGAGGGAGTGGAGAGAGAGAGAGAGAGGGAGAGAGAGAGAGAGAGACCAGAATTTTTATGCTAATGAATGAGAGAATTTCCGCCGAAAATGCTGATAATTAAAAGCGAAACTTATCGTCGTTCGTCGTTCGTCGGTCATAGTCGCTCGGCGATGCTCGGCGTCCAATCAACCGTTAAACGACTAAAGTGACAAAAGCGACTAAGCAATTGGCATCCGTCATTCAGAACTTCGACGAATTTATGTGGTGAATTAATTGGTCGCGAGCTGCTGTTCCTGCCGTCGCCCCAGAGAGAGAGAGAGAGAGAGAGAGAGAGAGAGAGAGAGAGAGAGAGAGGATAAATTGCAAAGTGAACCGAGGAACGTGTGAAGTGACGCTGCTCTCGAGCAACGTGACCTGCCGTAGTGAGCTGTTAATATTCAATCCTTACCTTAATGAATCCGTCCGTCAGCCTCTCTCTCTGTTCTCTCTCTCTCTCTCTCTCTCTGTCTCTCTCTCTCTCTCTCGTGTGTCTCTGTTCTGCCTCTCCGTTGCTGATGACGAGTATAGAGTGGTATACCTTAAGCCAAACATCTACTCAGATTAATAAAAGATTGTTCGAATCTTATGTGTGCACATTTATATAAATATATATAAATAAATATTATATATATATAATATATATATATATTAATATATATATATATATATCTATATATATATATATATATATGATAGATAGATAGATAGATAGACAGACAGGTAGATAGCTATGTGTATGTGTGAACATTAAGATAGTCAGCCAATAATACATTTATTTTGTAAAGAATAACAATTGTAAACAGAATTTTATTTTTTCACTTTTTTCATAACTAAATCGTATTACGAATAAATTACTGTTAAATGACCTTTTTATCCTCTGCATATATCGATCAATTGTTAAGCCACTTGAACCACCGACATTACATTAAATCACAGTCAACAACTTATATTTTTATTTTTTTTAATATTTCCAGAGATTATGTTAACTGCTATCGGAGCGAATTCCTGCTCATTATGCAAATCAGATCATAATTGAAATTTTCCTGTTAAGTCTTCATAATGGTAAAGTTATTATAATCCGTAGATTTTCAAGGTTTTATGGTAAGATGAAGCACTGACAATTATGTCTCACTGAAAATTATGAAGCGCTGAAAATGATAAACATTGAAAATGATGAAATATTGAAACTTATGAAATTTTATAAATTATGAAGCATTGAAAATATAAGCTTGAAAATTATGAAACATTATGAATTATGAAGCATTGAAAATTATGAAATATTATATATTACATTATATGACTTACTAAAAATTTTGAAGCACTGGAAATTGTAAGTATTGAAAAGTTATGAAATATTATAAATTATGAAATATCATAAATGATGAAATATCATAAAAATATATTATATGAAATATTGAAAATTATGAAATATTGAAAATGATAAGCATTGAAAATTACGAAATATTACAAATTATGAAATATCCGAATACAATTTTTTTTCTTACAATATGCATGATCCCAGCAATAATATTTTCCACCAAACTCCTGCACAGGTTCTTCATTTACATTCTTCTAGTGAACAGAAGTATGCATCTCAAAATAGTTATCAAGTATATCATTCGCCTCTCTCTCTCTCTCTCTCTCTCTCTCTCACGGAACCCCTCACACGAACTTTGAAAGACGTACAGGATCTTTCTCTTCAGCTGCCTTGGGTCTACAGGACAACTTGAATTTATATCCATGCCGTTTGCTTGTTGTACGAGCAGCCCAACTATTTCTCTAGGTACAGATAACAGATATTGAAATTCTCGAAACATAATTCAAGCTTGTTTTCATTATTCACTTTTTTATCTGGCAATTCTAATTTTTTCTCTGATATTTCTTGCAACAGCCCTTTGGCTAAATACTTAGAGTATTTTTTTTATTAATTCTGCTTCTCTAAATAATTTACTTCAACATCCTCTCGGCCAACTGCTCAGGGCTGTTTCTCTCTCTGTCTCTCTCTTCCTCAATTCTCATTTTTTTTCTTACATTTTTTTATTAAATTGCAACAGCCTCTTGGCTAACTACTTGGGAATTTTGCATTAATTCATCACTCAATAACTTACTTTCAACATCCTCCTGGCCAACTGCTTACGGTAATCTCTCTCTCTCTCTCTCTCTCTCTCTCTCCCGTTTGCATCTCGATCTGGCCTGCTCTCCACCAGAGTAAAAGAAATATGAAATGACCTCGATGGGCTTACATGAGCTAGGGGGGAGAGCTGAAAAGAAGAGAAGGAACCAGGACATAACAGAGAGAGAGAGAGAGAGAGAGAGAGAGAGAGAGAGAGAGAGAGAACCAGGACATAACACACACACACACATACAGAGAGAGAGAGAGAGAGAGAGAGAGAGAGAGAGAGAGAGAGCTGACTGACTTTGACTTCTGACTTCTGAGGTAGGTCAGGTAAACAAACTCTTCTTCTTCTTCTTGTTTGACGCGACCGGGTTGTTTACCCTGCGGTATTCCACCCGAGGTTAGTATTTGTATTGGGACTGATGTCACGATTCTAAAGGTGGAACATACCCGCATGTATGTGTGTGTGTGTGTGTGAGTGTATGTGTGTATCTGCATCTGTGTGATGGCGTAGTAGGAGTATGAAAGAGTAGAGAAGAGAGGACTCCTTCTTTAGAACATAGACATGACCTTTATTTTGTGCATTCAAGATTCAGACCGGTTTTGTGGCATTATTGCAATAGCTTGCTTTTGTGTGTGTGCGTGAGTGGTCTGTGAGATAGAGAGAGAGAGAGAGAGAGAGAGAGAGAGAGAGAGAGAGAGAGAGAGAGAGAAGAACATCTGCCTGATATATATATATATATATATATATATATATATATATATATATATATATATATATATATAAATGTATTCAAAACATACATATCTATCTCTCTCTCTCTCTCTCTCTCTCTCTCTCTCTCTCTCTCTATATATATATATATATATATATATATATATATATATATATATATATATAAATGTATTCAAACATACATATCTATCTATCTATCTATCTATCTATCTATCTATCTATCTAGCTATCCATACATCTATATTATATATATATAGTATATTATAGTACTATATATATATTATATATATATATATATATATATATATATATATATATATATATACTAATATATATATATCCACTTGATAATCCTACTAACAGACCTTAATCCTGTAAACAATATTCATTGTACATTTATCAAAATGACTCATCCTAAAAACAATGACAATAATAGCAGAAAAAAATAAAATAATTTATGAAAGATTTACATACCAAAAACGACCAAAATTAAACAGAAATACATTACCATAACCTTATGATGAAATACATGGCTAAACACTATCATAAATTGTCATTTTACTGACACCACGGACACGCTGCTCATCTCATTATACAAATCAAAGTCATTATCACCAATCTTCACATTCAATTTATCATTCATTATAGAATCTAATTATTGACACTAATGTTCAATCTTGATTTAATCATCAGATGTCCCATGACATATTACGTCCGGGTTTCCTCTTCACGGAAACCTCAGTAGCAGAAAAACCCCCATAAACGAGAGAGATCTCGTGTTTACGTCACGTCCCTTTGATAATGTTTTTTCCCCCAGCTCTAAAGCTGCTGAACCGTATTTGCGCCAAGGAATAGACGGAGCTTAAATAAGCTTTCGCAGTGGCATTATGGCATATTCACACATATAAGCCTCTATTTTTTCTCTTGAAATCTGCAGTGGAATAACATCCTCTTGGAAAATAAAAAACAAATGATGGCATATTGATTACAGGGCTTTGTTTGGAGCGATTCCTGTGCTCGCTCTCTGTTCTGTTCTAAGTCGTCGAATCCTTTCAGGGCTTCGCCGTAATGTTTGTTCGTCGGGGATTAAAAAATAAAAAGATTGATCTATTTTCCTGTATTATTTTGGGCTAGTTTTCTTCTTATGAATATCATTAAAAAAGGGCTTTATCCGTTGGGGGTTTAAAAAAGAAATTCACAAAAGAAATCATTTTTTTGCAAAGGGAAATTAGTTTTGTCCAACGCAAATGATGTCACCAAGCCACTGTGATATATATATTATATATATCATATATATATATATATATATTATATATATATATATATATATATATATATATATATATATGTATATATATATATATTCATATGTGTGTTAGTTGTGCGTGTATGTGTGTGTGTATGTATGAAATAATATCTCCCTTTTGTTAAAAAAAAACGTAGTAACAAAAGCATGAAAGCTGTAATCATACACAGCACCATATACGGCTCGTAGATAAATTATTCCCTTTTATATTCTTTAAACTCCCTCACATATGAACAAAATCAGCATAGTTCAAGCTAAATCCATTCAGCCTCCTTTTTTTCAATAATTCTGTTCATTCTAACTGAAATTAATTCCTTTCATTACAATGTATGCTGAATCAGTTCTACTTATAAGTCGTTGCGTAGCCTTTATTGTGCTAATTCATAAACCATAAGTAAATATTTTCTCGCATGCAATTATG
>NC_061101.1:8731362-8748862 GCF_015104395.2 Macrobrachium nipponense | reverse complement strand
TTCAGGCTAGAATGAAACGATTAAAAGAAGATCTCTAAAGTAAGTATTGGGTCCACTTTACAAAATGATCTTTATAACAATTCACGAAGGCACATACCATATTCTCGCATCTGAAGGTCTGCCTCTGTATTCAGTGGACTTGGCCCTTCAAAAAAAAAAAAAAAAAAAAAACTGCCCCTTGTCTCTCTATTCCTTCTCTCTCTCCCGAAAGGAGAGGAGACAGAAGACTGGAAAATATCGCGGGGTTGTCGGGGGGGGGATCGGGGTGGGGGGGGGGGGGGGGGGCTTTATTGCCACCCCCGCCCCCGTACATTGTCGGAACATCGAAATATCGGAAACGGATAAACTTGGGGGAATGTATATATCATGACGGAACAACCCGACGCCCCAAGTCCTGGGAAGGCTCAGTGCCATCATCTTCGCCGAAGCCAAAACTCAAACCCACCGAAATCCTGGAAAAGACCAGACATCTGAACACTCGGGTACTAGGGTGCTTTCATTTCTTTCTCTCTCTCTCTCTCTCTCTCTCTCTCTCTCTCTCTCTCTCTCTCTCTCTCTCCGCCGAGACTTCCCTCTGTTTCCTCGATGTGAGATGGAGTGGGAATTTGGCTTAAGAGAAATGATGATGATGAAGAGAGGTAAAGGGATGGAAAGATGAGTTCTAATTCGGCTCGACTTTTTCTCTGTAGACGCGAGTGGTATAGTAGATTCACATCAACCGTGCATTTGATGTCTAGGCCAGTCCCTTACGACGCTCCTGATTGACTGTTGATAAGCCAATCACGGGGATGAAAACTCTCAGTCTCTCTCGAGATTTCACATGGGTAGGAGCTATGTTCCACCTCTCGTTTGTATTACATCTCCTATGGTAGAGCAACAATCGGTTGACATTTGTAAAGCAAAACGTAAAGTTTCGATGTCTGCTTTACTTAATTAGAACTTTGAATCAAATAGCAATATCCACAAGGACAATGGAGGCTTTTTTTTTAAATTTTCATATTATTTTCATTCTTTTACAGCCTTTACTTGCTTTGTACTTATTTGACTTAGGCTAATAAAGAAAATATAGACACGAAATCATAAAAAAAATTTAACGAAAATAAAATTATAGATACGTTTATCTGGCACTCTGTCTGCCTTTTAGATCTTGCTTGCTACAAGGGTCTCAAATATGCTTATTTTCCGTTAACGATAGTTTTTGATCCGTGTACCATTATAAAGGAGGCATTTACGGATTATCGCTATTGTTATCGTTCATAATACAGTTCACGTCTCATGCAACCATTCACCAATGAGTTTCGGCTCAAATAGCGATTCCCCTTTTGAGCCTAAATCACCTGATTTAATGACGCAACGGAAAGAGATAATAGATGATAACAATCAGAAACTAATAATGGATTAGTTTACATCACAGTAATTGACGCGAGAGAGTATTTTTTCAGTTCCTTGTACTGGCAGGAAACAGCTTACTTACATAAAACAAACTATATTTATCATTTATCACGAGAAAGAAAGATATTATTGTGATTATATATCGTCGAATAACAGCAAAAGCGATCTTCAAACAAGAATGCAAAATAGTCATCGTTAACTCTGGAGTGATGTGCTGAGTGCAAAGATGACAATTGCATTAGATCAACATGACGCCAATAGCTTTTTTTTCAGTCGTTTGTAAAAAAAAAAAAAAAAAAAAAGAGTTCGATTTGCAAGGCTAAACATGATCTATTTATGCGTCCGGACTACAGATCGACCTCGTCATTATCCTGTTATCGGCGAGAAAAAAAAATCATTTTCTGAGGTTGTTGATATAAAAGGATCGTATTCAAAATGATGAGTTTAAAATCTCATGACAAACATGAGGACTGAATGCGTCAACCTTAGACAATGCTAGTCTTTCGTTTGATGCTGTCTAACCTTTGTCTAAAACATTATACAATTAATGTATATTTTTATATTAAAAACAGGCATTTAGGATAGTGAGGTCATAAGTGTTACATAAAAGGCAAAATTCACACACACACACACACACACACACATATATATATATATATATATATATATATATATATATATATATATATATATATATATATATATATATATATATAGATATGTTATATATATATATATATATATATATATATATATATATAGATATATACATACATATATATATATATATATATATATATATATATATATATATATATCGATATATATATATATATATACATATATATATATATATATATATATATATATATAGATATATATATATATATATATATGTATATATATATATATATATATATATATATATATATATATATATATACATACATATATATATATATATATATATCTATATATATATATATATATATATATATATATATTATGTCATATCACATTTTCGTGATTCATATACATATATCGAGGTGGACAATGTCCTTTAATATCTAATTCGCTCTACCTCGGAATGAATATATGAAATATATCATTCCGAGGTAGAGCGAATTAGATATTAAAGGACATTGTAGCTCGATATATGTATTTGAATCACGGAAATGTGACATGACTTTATATTATTGGCTACGTGCTGTCAAAAGCACTACAAACACTACCGGAGTCGAGGTGGGTTGATGTTGTCTCCAAACCAACGAATTAGGTATATGAGGTGAGAGGCGACATGAACTTTTAGCCTCTTGCGGTGGTGGTAGGTAGGTAAAAGCTTCACTGACGTTCCTGGATTTGAAAGGATCGCGCGGCCCGGTCCAGGCAAGTCTATTATCGAGAAAAAATTATTCCCCTTAACTTAAGCATATATGAAAATATATTAATTCCGAGGTAGAAGCGAATTAGATATTAAAGGACATTGTAGCTCAATATATATATATATATATATATATATATATATATATATATATATATATATATATATATATATATATATATATATATATATATACATATATATATATATATATATATATATCTATATATATATATATATATATATATATATATATATATATATTTCCAACCCTACAGTCATAAGCCTTATAATATTATTATAAAGAAAAATAATTATTACGCCTGTTATGGAGAGGAAGAGACAGCAACTATAATTTTCGAATGTCAAATTTACATACATAAATGATTCCGAATTATTCTGGAATACAATTGAATTATCATAAATTCCCACCGGAATTTTATAAATCCAACTCGCTATAATTTAGGCTCTTCAATAACAGGGACGATTTGACTTCTTTCGCCAGAACATTTTTAGAAATACAACCAGTCGAATTGGAGGACTGTGATAAATCAATAATAATAATAATAATAATAATAATAATAATAATAATAATAATAATAACTGTAAACAGATTCAGTCCTTAATAGCGTAGTTCCGTGATCGTCTTATTTCTAAAGCCAATCTTACATCTCAAAAATGTTAAATTTTCTATTTCACTTAAAAATCTTACCTTCCCAAGATTTATAAATCTCTGCGGTATTTTCCTGAATATACATCACTTAGAAGAAGAGGACAGTGATAAGTAAAATAAATTTGAGCTTTTATTTTGATCTTTTCAATTGGAAATTGGAGAACAAAAGGCCACTAATATTTCTGAATTTATCTTGATCATTTAGGGCAACCTTTTATCTATTCACTTTCATGACGTTTTTATATCCATCATGGGCAACTAGAAGACACCTGAAAACAAGACAGATAAATGCTAAAATAAATCTGTTATTGATTTGTATATAAGTCTATATGTATGAATGTCACAATAGGTTCGTTCATAACATCGGTATTAAGACATGATAGCAAGGACGATGGAAGTATCTCTGGATTGACATAAATATCAGAATGTTTCTTCGGCACTTACAAAATTATTCACGGCGCCCACTACTGGAGCCAGCTGCATGAAGGTAAAAAACTGAATAAGATTTTTTTTTTTTTAGATAAAGTGAGAATAGAGATTATTTCAACAAAGGAATTAGGTTTATCAGCGCACAAGAAATCAAGGTGTATGAGAATATTCTTGCACGTAAAAAACATGGTCGTAATTTGGATTTTCTCAGCCTTCAAAAGTAGATTTATTCAAGTTTATCAATTCAACAATTATATGAGACTTAGTTTTGCGTTAGTGTAAATCAGTCTAATTTTAATATTTTTATTTTTTGATTAATATTACTCACAGGTCCACAGAGCCCAGCATTCGCGACAAGCTGTAAACGATAATAATAATAATAATAATAATAATAATAATAATAATAATAATAATAATAATAATAATAATAATAATAATAATAACAACAACAACAACAACAACAACAACAACAATAATAATAATAATAATAATATATAATAATAATAATAATAATAATAAAAGAAAAGAGACCAGAATTTGACGCCACATTTATATATATATATATTTATATACGTGGGTGTATCATTGTACGGTCGATTATTTGTTAGAAAATATGATTTTTTTTTTTTTATCTGACATCATGACTGTTATAATTATGTTACTAAAAGACTAACAATAACACTTACACCGCTTAACAGTGAGCCGAAAGATTTTCGTCTCAGGAACTTCCTGAAGTCAAAGATAATAGTTAAAAAAGATACGATATTCTAAATATGGCATAGTACAATGAAGTTATCGATCATTTCCTGACTAGACAAAATTTTGCTCGAAATATTTTATCTGTAAATGACCTGGAAAATTTCCTAGTCTAAACTTGAAGACTGCTATAATCGTTCTTATTGGTCTCAAAATTAATATACATTTAGATTTCCTTTAATCATTATTCTAAAAGTGAATTGTCAAAAGTTAATATAATATTTCAATGTCTTTTACTTAACATTCTAAGTAATGTCAAAAGTAACATAATATTTTCCTATTTTCTTTTATGTAATCATGCTAAGTGAATCTGAAAATTAATATATTAAATTTAATTCATTTTTCTTCGCCATTCTAAGCGAAAATTAGGTGATCATATTTCAGGGTTTAATTGACACTAACATACAGCTATTTTCTGAAATGAAAGTTTATTGTCTATATCTGGAGTAGTGGTTTTAATCTTATGACTGTAGTTAAATCTTGAGGATTATATTAAATAGGTAATAAGACTATGTAATTCTATGCAATATATATATATATATATATATATCATATATATATATATATATATATATATATATATATATATATATATATATATATATATATATATATATATATATATTATATATATATATATATATATATATATATATATATATATATATATATATATATATAAGCTACTTGCTTTAGTAGGAACAGCTGCCACAGCAAAGTATACGAAGCAGAGGAATAAGATCATTCTCATCATCTTGATTCTGAATTCGATGGATGCTCCTGCGAGACTGGAAGGAAATATTTAGTCTTAAGTCTTTTAAATACGTTTAAGTATCGTTATTGTGTTATTACTTTTTAATAAATACGGGAGTTGATAAACAGACTAGTACATTTAAAAGAAAATTTGTAAACAAATATTTCAAGTTTTTTAAGTCTTTTAAATACGTTTAAGTATCGTGACTGTGTTATTACTTTAGAATAAATCGGGACTTGATATTCAGACTGTTACATTTAAAGGAAAATTATAATAATTGAAGAATGTTTCTTAAACACGATTTTTTGATAGAATCTGGAACAAACTCATATAAAAGATTATGAAACATAGGCCATACATAAGAAGAAAATATAATATAAGAACACATTGGCATAATCCATGACTCTACTGATACTTCTTGTAATAATAATAATAATAATAATAATAATAAAACAATAATTTTCGAGCGTCTGACAAATTCATTCAACGTGTGTCGACATATTCTTTATATTTTTTTTAAAATAATTATCAACACTCAAAGGTCTAACTGTACAAGAACAACTTGGATGGAAAGCCATACGAATACTTTAAGGAGCTAAAAACTTTTTATATAAATAACTCTAATGGTTTTCACTAAATCATTAGCAGAATTATTTACTTTCCTAGGTTAGAAATGTCCCAGGAAAAGTTGTTAAATATATGCTATAAAACTAAAATAGCAAGACAACACTCAAAATCCTTTACAATTTGAGTATTATTATGGTAACTGTTGTAAACTTACTCAAGAGAAGTCGTTCACTGATGATCAGATCTGCTTCTCTCGTTTTATATCCTGAAGAATACTCAGTACAGGTGTGCACCATATGACACAGAGGTTGATTTGATTTATGGTGGTTTAAGTACTCCCTCTCTCTCTCTCTCTCTCTCTCTCTCTCTCTCTTTCTCCTCTCTCTCTCTCTCTCTCTCTCTCACACCATCAAATCTACATTGCTTTCAGAATAGACAAAAATTTTTTTAACCTAAAATATAAATCCTAGTTTTCATGAAATTGCTATAAAAGATTGGTTACTATACTCGACAGGACCTAAAAATTGTCGAAAATGTGGACCAGGAGAGTGGTAACTTTTATGAATAAAATTGACAGTAACAATATTTAAATTGTTATGTTATCTTACCTAGTTGGTCTTGCGGTATCAGATTTATAGAAATCAGCAACATACACTGTACATAAACGATATTTACCTTCGAGTTTTTTATTGTTATACAAATATGTATATATATATATATATATATATATATATATATATATAGTATATATATATATATATATACATATTAAACAAAAAAGTCACTATGATATTATCAACGTGCAATTTTCATTAAATGTAATAATTACTCAGTTATTACTTCATAATGTACCGGCACTAAATTTGTCCTCACTGTTAAGTGACATTAATGTAAAGAACTATTGTCTCGCTACGATTACATAAATATTTTCAATGGCTTTACCATCCCACTGAAGAATCATGCTCACAATAAAAACACTCTGCTGACTGTTACTGTGTTTTGATTTTAATAAGCAATGACAGTCGCCATTCTCCTGTTAGATAATTGCTGTAATGCCTGTGGATAATTCTGAGTCAATACTTTTAATCATAACAGGGAAACCTTCGCATGGCTTTGTATATGGCCTCGAGGTGAAGTAAAATTTATTATTATTATTATTATTATTTTTTTTTTTTCTCTCTATCACAGTCCTCCAATTCGACTGGGTGGTATTTATAGTGTGGGCTTCGGGTTGCATCCTGCCTCCTTAGGAGTCCATCACTTTTTCTTACTAGTGTGCCGTTTCTAGGATCACACTCTTCTGCATGAGTCCTGGAGCTACTTCAGCCTCTAGTTTTTCTAGATTCCTTTTCAGGGATCTTGGGATCGTGCCTAGTGCTCCTATGATTATGGGTACGATTTCCACTGGCATATCCCATATCCTTCTTATTTCTATTTTCAGATTTGATACTTATCCACCCTTTTTCCTCTCTTCTTTCAACTCTGGTGTCCCATGGTATTGCGACATCAATGAGTGATACTTTCTTCTTGACTTTGTCAATCAACGTCACGTCTGGTCTGTTTGCACGTATCACCCTATCCGTTCTGATACCATAGTCCCAGAGGATCTTTTCGTGATCGTTTTCTATCACTCCCTCAGGTTGGTGCTCGTACCACTTATTACTGCAAGGTAGCTGATGTTTCTTGCACAGCTCCAGTGGAGAGCTTTTTGCCACTGAATCATGCCTCTTTTTGTACTGGTTTTGTGCAAGTGCCGAGCATTCACTTGCTATGTGGTTATATGGTTTTCATTTTCATATTGCACTTCCTACATATGGGAGAGATGTTATTTCCGTCTATCGTTCTTTGAAATATATCTGGTTCTTAGGGCCTGATCTTGTGCCTGCTGTTATCATTCCTTCAGTTTCCTTCTTTAGCTCTCCCCTCTGTAGCCATTGCCAATTGTCATCGCTGGCTAGTTCTTTAGTCTGTCTCATGTATTGTCCGTGCATTGGTTTGTTGTGCCAGTCCTCTGTTCTGTCTGTCTTTCTCCTGTCCTCTGTATCTTTATGGGTCTTCGTCTACTTTTATTAGTCCACCTTCCCATGCACTCTTTAGCCACTCGTCTTCACGGTTTTCAGATATTGCCCCAGTGCTCTGTTCTCAATGTTGACGCAGTCCTCTATACTTAGAAGTCCTCTCCCTCCTTCCTTTCGTGTTATGTATAGTCTGTCCGTATTTGCTCTTGGGTGTAGTGCTTTGTGTATTGTCATATGTTTCCTGGTTTTCTGATCTATGCTGTGGAGTTCTGCCTTCGTCCATTCACTATTCCTGCGCTGTATCTGATTACTGGCACTGCCCATGTGTTTATGGCTTTTATCATATTTCCGGCGTGAGTTTTGACTTGAGTATCGCCTTGAGTCTCTGCATATATTCTTTTCCTGATCGTGTCCTTCATCTCTTGGTGTTTTATATTCTCCTCCTTCATTATTCCCAGGTATTTATATCCTTGTCTCATCTATGTGTTTGATGTTGCTCCCATCTGGTAGCTTTATCCCTTGAGTTCTCGTTACTTTGCCTTTTTTGTTATGTTGACTAAGGCGCATTTTTCTATTCCAAACTCCATCCTGATGTCCCCAGATACAATCCTTACAGTCTGGATTAGGGTATCTATTTCCTTGATGCTCTTACCATACAGCTGATGTCGTCCATGAACATCAGATGGTTGATTCTCGTGCCTCTTTTCTTGAGTTGGTACCCGGCATCCATCTTCTGTAGTACTTTTGTCATGGGAATCATGGCTAACTACGAAGAGTAGTGGGGACAGTGAGTCGCCCTGGAAGATCCCTCTCCTGATATTAACCTCTGCTAGTCTTATTCCAGAGCTTGTAAGTATTGTATTCCAGTTGCGCATTGTATTTTTGAGGAAGCTGATGGTGTTTTCCTCTGCCCCATATATTTTCAGGCATTCTATTAGCCATGTGTGTGGTATCATGTCGAAGGCTTTCTTATAGTCTCTCCATGCCATGCTTAGGTTGGTTTTCCTTCTCCTACTGTTCTTCATTACCATTTTGTCTATCAGGAGCTGGTCTTTTGTGCCCTACACTTCCTTCTGCAGCCTTTCTGTTGGTGGGGGATGGGTGTTTGTCTCCTCTAGGTAGTTATATAGCCTTTTCACTGATGATACCTGTTATAACTTCCACATTATTGGTAGGCAGGTGATAGGCCTGTAGTTACTGGTGCTATTTATTACTTACTATTATTATTATTATTATTATTATTATTATTATTATTATTATTAGTTATTATTATTATTATTATTATTATTAAAAATATTATTAATCTGGTTGTAATAATATGATAAACGGCCTGCGTGCTACTACTCGTTAAAGATCAAGACCCAAAATATTAGTGACTATTTTGTTTTATTAGGAAATATACATTTACATTCTTACAATTTGTAATATTGAATATATATCATGATATGCGTATTTGCATTTATAAGAATAGTAATTAAAGCATATTCACTACATTACAACTTTACCATTCATCTAAATATGATCTTAAGTTACAAAAATATTGAATCGTGAATACATTTTGAGCAGAAGCTTTAAATCTTACTTTTTTATATTAAAAATTCTACTTTTAATTCATTTAAGTAACTGCGGGTCAGTACTTATAATCCTAAATCTCTTCCCATCCATATCCCTGCTATAAAATCAGATGTTAGGACACTGCCGTAGTTTTCACCCCTTTTGAGCCTGCATCAAAATCTAACTTTAAAATTCTTAACCAGTTACTTGTTTTAACTTTGCAACTTTTAAATCATTCATGTTAGAGTTTCAATGAAAGATTTGTTTTAGTAAATAAATAACCTATTCTTATTTTCACTTTACAACGTTTAAATTAATTCATGTTAGAGTTTCAATGAAAGATTTGGTTAAGTAAATAAAAAGAAACTTATTCATTGTTTTCACTTTACAACGTTTAGATTAAGTCATGTTAGAGCATTAATGAAAATTTGGTTTAATAAATAAGAAACTTATTCATTGTTTTCACTTTACAACGTTCAAATTAATTCATGTTAGAGTTTCAATGAAAGATTTGGTCAAGTAAATAAGAAACTTATTCATTGTTTTCAATTTACAACGTTTGGATTAAGTCATGTTAGAGTTTCAATGAAAGACTTGGTTAAGTAGATAAGAAACTTATCATTGTTTTCACTTTACAACTTTTAAATTATTCATGTTAGAGTTTCAATGAAAGATTTGGTTCAAGTAAATAAGAAACTTATTCATTGTTTTCACTTTACAACGTTTAGATTAAGTCATGTTAGAGCATTAATGAAAAATTTGGTTTAGTAAATCAATAACTTATTAAACATTGAGAAGAGAGTAAGAATTACTGAGCAATGAAGAGAATTACTTACCTATGACTAATGTACTTGTCATTCGTGAATGATCTCATTGATAAAAAAGAGAATAAGTTTACTATACAGTTTGATGCTTTTTTTTTTGTGAAATTTGTCCCGAGAAGATTTTATTTATATTGAAAAATATCAGAAAAATAATAATAAGTAAAGTGACTGTAAGTAAGAATAACAACATTCGTGTATGGCATATATATATATATATATATATATATATATATATATATATATATATATATATATATATATATATATATATATATATATATATATATATATATATAAATATATATATATATCTATATATATATATATATATATATATATATATATATATATATATATTATAAATATATATATATATATATATATATATATATATATATATATATATATATATATATATATATATATATATATATATATAATTTTAAGAACAGAAGTGCTAAGCACAAACGAGCTTCCACCAAATATATTACGGCCATTTAATTATTGTCTCTGAAGTAGTTAATCAGCCTGCTTAAAATAAATCTCACGTTGCCTGTAATTATAAACCGAAAAATCGAAAAGGTTTTATATTTTTCTGGTAAAACTTCTAACGCTATCCTTTTGTAATTTACTGATAATATCAAAAGACCTTTTGATCAAAATCAGTTCCGCCAGTGAGTCAGCTGATGATCAGATAATCAGTTGCACATTTAAAGTTTCAAGGTCTTTTGTGGGAAAATGATATACTGATAATGAAAAAGATATCTTTTTTTTTACCGCCAGTAAACGAAATAATTTGACCAGTTCATTCGTTTTTGGGGGGAGGCTTTCCAAGGTCATCCACCGATCCAACCCGAACACCCCCCCCCCCCCCCCCCACCGCCACACACAAACACATACACTTTACAAAGTTAAGAGTAAAAGATTTTTTAACTGCAATATGAATTCTTGATTTCTATAGACTTGATCCGTCATGACGTCACTAAACCAATCAATACAAAACAAAATATCAAATGATGTAATTAAAGAAGATCAGGAAGAAACTGCCTTTTTATCAATCAATTATTTTAAGACACATTTATATAATCTTTTTCCTACCTTCATAAATAAGATAAAGACACCACAGGGTACCTTTTTCGTCGTTTCCCACTTTACAAAACCTGTTACGGTTGGTATTCCTGGCTCCAAGACTAATGAAGGTTAAATACTACAATCTTTTGAGTTTTTTCCTGATGAAATGAATGGATGAAAGCTAGAAGAACGATTAAACCTACACATGAAAGCGTGAATATTAGTTCATAAACTGACAAATACTATTGTCAAATTAAGAGGCACAATGATAAATGACCATTTTATTTAGATTTCTTATATGACTTCGAACACAAAAATGTTGGCTATCCTGATGGCAAATACCTGAAGGATTTAAAAGCAGCATTTCTTTTATTTAATTTCTTGCGATATTTGCTGATCAAAGAAATATTGTTGATGGAAAACTATTTTGTTGACTATATTTTCTATAAGGTTTTAACTCTCATAGCAGCATCTCTGAATATACAAAATTTAGCCCAAATAAAATGTAATCGAATCGTAATGTTTACTTTTAATGGCAACGAAAAGTTTGGAGTACCAACTTAGTGAAATCTGAAATTAAAGGAACTAAAATCAGGGTTTCGCTTCATGAGAGATTCATTGAACCAAAAATACTAGATTAATAACAGTTCCCCTTTATGTATATAATGCAGGCTAAAAATTTTAATTATCAGAGTAACATAATCCCCTAGAGCTTCTTGTTATGTTGGTAACCCTACTTCAACTGTTTTGATCTAATTAGTCTGAAAAGAATACTACTAGAGCCATCTGTTGGCACCTCGAGAATCACTCATCGTCAAAATAAAAACTATCGAGTCGTCGATGAGACAAAAAATATGATTTACGGATATGTAAAGGCAACGGTTGTGAAGTATAGAATGAATATATTGAAATATCTATATTTAATTGAGTAATTGTTAAAAATAATTAATTCGAAAGATAATTTGTAAAGTTGGTTTTATGACGACAAACGACGTGGCAATAGGTAAGTCCAACAATATCTTTAACCGGTTACTATTTATTACAGGCAAAAATACCACTATTTAGGGCCAAAAAAAAGAGATGTTGGATATATTTATGTACAATCTTATTTGCAATCTTGATAAATAAGATAAAGGCACCATGAGGTACTTATTTTTAGTTATTTCCTTCTTTTGAAAATCATTTACGGTTCGTATACCTGGCTCCAAGGGTAAGGAAGGTTAAAGACTGCCGTCCTTTTAGTTTTTTATCCTGACAAAGAATAGGAAGGTTAAAAATTGCCGTCCTTTTAGTTTTTACCTGACACAATAAATGTTGAAAAGCTAAAAGAACGATCAAACCTTCCGGTGAAAGAAGAATTGTCAGTTCCTAGAATGACAGATAATTGCCGCAGTTGGATGCAAGTGGACAAATGACAACTTTAAGTAAATTATTAAGTTATTTTGAGGATTTTAATGTTGGCTATCCTGATGCAAGTAAAAATAGTATTTTCTTGATCTAATATCTTCCGATATTAGCTACCCAAGGAATCTGCTGATGAAAAAATAATTTATTTTTTATGTGTATTAAATGAAGACTATTTGATCTCAGCAGCATCTCAGAGTAAGTTAAATTTAGCCAAAATAAAATGTAAAAGAATCGCAATCGTTACCTTTGTGGCAACTAAAAATTCAGAAGTACCAACTTTTTAAAACCTCAAATTAGATAAACAAAAGTGAATGTGTCGCTTCATGCGATATTTATTGAACCAAAAAGGCTAAAATTATCATAGTTATATTTTTTCCTTTGATTCAGGCTGAGTATAATTAGATATCCGTGTAAAATAATTCGTGAGAGCTTTGTGTCATGTTGGTCATCCTGCTTCCTCAATGTACAACATAGTATTCAGAATCCGTGTTGCCACAAATTACGAGAATTTATGAGTTTCATTTATTTTACTTAGAATGCTTCTATCTATTTAATATTTAATAATGATGAATTAAAGAGAATTCTTAATTCTTTTAAAAAATAAGGAACTATAAACAATATTGCAAATAAAACTTTACAAGGGGATACCACCAATCTCTTATGGCGTGGGAACATCTCCAGCTGATCCCAATTTATTTAGTAGTAGTTCCTAATCTTTGGGACCTTTAAAGAATTGAGCGTTTGATATCTAATAAACGAGCGAACTCCCATTAACAATTTCTCTCAATTTTGTACCGAAATGTTTTCGACAACTTAAGAAATATATCTTGTTTTTATTTTAGTTAAAATAGAGAATAATAGAATTTTGATTTTAAGTTTCTTAACGTAACAAAGAAAAAATTACTGTTAATTGCTTATTGAGAGGTCATCCCCGACTTCAAAGTTCATACTCGAAGCATAGCTTCATACTCAAGGTTGGGTGTCATGTTCAGGCCGATGGGACATTGGCAAATTGAAGCTACTACTCGATTTCATGTGACACTCAAAGACCAGAAGTCATTCTCAACCTCAAGTCCAATACTTGAAGCTCGACTCATCCAAATTTAAAGTCATACTAAAAGTCTCATCATACTCGAACTTCAAGTCATACTTGAAACTCAGGTCAATGAGATAAAACTATAGTGATACTCAAATATCCGAGTCAGGCACAGGAAGGCCTAAATCTTCGTTAGTTCGAAGTCATACTCAAAGCCCACGTCATACTTGAACCAAATCATAATGAAAGCTTATGAATATGTATTCGCGATAACACTTTTCAAAATACCTTGTGAAATATATTTAGCAAATATTTTATATTTGACAAAGGGAACAATCAAAGAAATATAAAAGTTCAATCCATGTTTATTTTCAGACTGCAGAAAAGATAAAGCCAAAAACACCAATTCGCCATGAAAAGTAATTTGGTATGCTAGTGATGATCGTAGTCTTCTTCCATGAGTAGGAATTTATCTGGGCATTTGAGAGCTGAAAGAAATGGAAAGAATTTTGTTAACACATAAATTTGCATATACAAATATATATATAGTATATATATATATATATTATATATATATATATGTATATATATATATATATATATATATATATATTAAATATATATTTGTAAATCAAATATAACCATAATTCAATTCTTAATATTTATATGTAGGTATCTTGAATAAAACTTTATTTCAACGGAACTGAAATTTCTTACCAGAGTGGCCAAGTAGTTTGAAGTGGCGTAACCTGGCAAAGAGGCCCTTTTTTTTTTTTATCTTATCGGTAAATTGTGTATATGATTCATAATATATATATATATATATATTATATATATATATATATATATATATATATATATATATATATATATGGTTATATATATATATATGTATATATATATATATATATATATATATATATATATTATATATATATATATATATATATATATATATATATATAAATATATATATAAACATTCTGTAATTATGATTATACATAATCAAACTCATATATGTTTATTTGATCTAGGAGATATAGAGTAAGAGCCAGAATATAAGGTGGCTACACTAATAGATGAAAACTAAAAGGTCTACACGAGAAAAAATAAAGTAATTTGCTGAATGCTTATTGAATACGTTTACAATCCTCCAAGGGTTGTTGAACTTACGGCGCCGCACACAATGGTGGCTGGGTGAAAAACTGTCAAAGGAGAAGGAATGATTTTTCATTAGATAACAATCAAAGAATAAATGAGATTATTAGACGCATTTTTTGTTAGTGTCTCGAGATGCTTACTGTAACGGCAAAAAAAAGAAAAACCCATAAAAACTATTGCTATTGGATATTTATATTCAGGCAATTACAGGGAATGTAATAACACAATTATTGTCTATTAAACAAAACATAAAATTCATGGAAATCCAAACGCATCAAACCGATTCCAGATAAGACGATTACTTGAGGCGCAGAGGAAGGATCTGTTGGAAGAATCTCCTCTCTTAAAAGATGGTATAAAATATATTGGTTTCTCCTTCCCTCCCACATTCTCCCACACACACAAGGCACCCATACCTACCCACACATACACCCACCCACACACATCGCCACACACAAGCAAATGTGAATATATATATATATGCTTGCGATTTGTATGTGATTTTTTGTATATAAAATAATATTTATATATATATATATATATATATATATATATATATATATATATATATACTATATATAATATATACTATATATATATATATATATATATATATATATATATATATATATATATATATATATATATATATATATATATGGTATTCTTTCATCATATTTGCATTGGAAGAAAAATATCGACGACACTTACGCTAGTGAAAATTTCTCTTTGCCTGCGTCAACCTGAAATGATATTTAGAATGGAATTATAGGTGAAGAATACCTCGTGAGAGAGAGAGAGAGAATGAGAGGAGAGAGAGAGAGAGAGAGAGAGAGAGAGAGAGAGAGAGAGAGAGAGAGATTATCATTTAAATTTTCGCTTCTCACTAAAATAACTGTTTACCCAGAATTGAAAACATGAAGTCAAGAGCTTACCTTTACATGAGACCTTTGCAATAATATAGTCATTTAAATCACAAGATTATACTGGAAAAATCTCAGTTCAACACAAGCAAGGTTTTTGGGGCCGCGTCATTTCGGCCATTACAAAAAATTTCCATGAATGCGTGTTTGCTTACCTTCATGGCGGGTGGGGGCTTCCGGGTAAATTTTCCGAAAATACCTGTTAAAAATATGATAGATTTGTAAAAAAATAAAAAAAAACTAAAAAAAAAATGGTTAGAATGTGCGTGTACGTGTGTACAAGAGCACTTGCTGAGTTTTGTGCACATGGTATGTTTTAGTATCAGATAAACAGTCCATATTACGTACATTTTCTTATTACATGATTTATGTATCGGAAAAAAACAAAACCTGATTCACCTATAGCCACAGCAAAGATGACTGAAAAAAAAAAAAAAAAAAAAAAAGCAAACAGAAGGACTTCATCGTGATGCGAAATATCTCAATAATTGGTGCTGAGGGAAAAAATATTGTTTTTTTTATATTGTATGAAATATCCAATCTTAAAACATAGCTTATATTCCAGGCCGTCATTTACACTCATTAAATAATTGAAAATGGAAAACTTATGAAGTTTTAACAGGAAATTATAATTGTTATTAGCATAATAGATTTTTAGTTTTTTTTTCTTTTGGATGAAACTGGAATGTTGATCAAGTAGGGAACCAATAGCTAGCTGCTTACCTCAGCGGACAAAGCTAGAAGCTGAACTTCGTAGACTACCCCACTGACTGTGACTTTTTATACCAATAAGGACAAGTGTTCACTCCACCTTACATATGTATGTCTTGATTAATTGCAGTCAGAATGATAGGTTCTTATGCCGAGGTTTTTGATGCAATGTGAGCCAATCTATTCGTGCAAAGTATTTTTCGAATATTTTTGGATATTTCTTTAAGCTAGTCGATACATTTACCAACAATGATATTGGAATTTCTTCGTGAATATCCCATCTAATTCAAAAGTTTCAGTTACAATTCAATGTCTAAATGGTTGGGATGGATTTTTGGAATTACACAAATTGAAATATCAACCATACACATGCATTCATCTTTATTCTTGCTGTAGATGTTAGCACGTGAAGTATTCGGTTTACCTTTCGATAAACCCTGTTTGTGAGTTTTTGTTTGGAGGTGCACTGAATTAAATTTCCCTTACTCTCATGAGTTTAATCCCTATCTTAATGTGGTCGAGTAAGATAGTTGAAGGCAGAGCTATTTTAAGATTCAAAGCAAAAAGTGTCCTCCCTCTTATGTATAATGAGTTTACTTTTCATTTTTCTGTTTTTCTTTTATATTTCAATCCATCATTATTTCTCTTCGAAGTTGATGTGGTAGTCCAAGATGCTGGTTTGCTTGTGTGGTGTCCAGGCCAGTGAAATTTTACAGTGTGAAAGTCTGTATATATTTGTGTATAAAACTAAAGTCCTATAGTATATGTGTTTTGTACTATTTGAAAATTTAAATGTTACCTAATTCTATTTAAAATATTAGATTTAGTTGTTAATATTATCTT
>NC_061101.1:8721362-8723862 GCF_015104395.2 Macrobrachium nipponense | reverse complement strand
CTGAATTCATGATTTCGTTACATTTAATATTATCACCGGAAAAATTATATATGGATTATTAAGGAAATTTCACGAAAGATAGACTTTGGTACCATCATTAATTGTTGTTGTTTTAGATGGAATCTCTATCCGGAAGATGACAGTTTTACCATGGTTTATTTCTTAAAGATATCGACAAAATGTGGGGCTCTTGACAAATTGATTAATCATGAGTTATCTGGCTTTACAACTACCAAAAACAAAAACTTTTTTGACAAATAGCGACTGATTATGCCATAACCGTGTTCCATGTTTGAACCTGAATTCATGATTTCGTTATATTTAATATTATCACCGGAAAAATTATATATGGATTATTAAGGAAATTTCACGAAAGATAGACTTTGGTACCATCATTAATTATTGTTGTTTTAGATGGAATCTCCATCCAGATATTGAAGGAAGACCTTGATTTTTGATGCATTAATTGGGATGTTAAGGAAATACGATATTTTTAAGACTGGTACTTACTGATATTTAATATATCTATATATTCCTATTATATACACATATTGGGCTTTTCGAAATTTGGGAACCTATGTAGTCCTACCGCACCCTTCCATTTCTCTCTCTCTCTCTCTCTCTCTCTCTCTCTCTAAATTAATGTCAGAAAACCTCATATACACTTTGGAGTTACACAGTCTTAGGAAGCTGGTCTTTCGGTCTTATTTCCTACCATATAAACACTAATATTCATGACGCTATAATATCTGGACTGTTGAAGATCTTTTGCAGAATGTTATCTTGTATACAGCTGTTGAAAGTTAAAGCAATCCAACGTCTAGTGAAAACATTATAAATATCATACATACACACATTATATAGAATGTGTGTGTGTATGTGAAAGTAATTCTTCATGATCGTACATAGGCTAAAATAAAGACAGGTCCAACCAATTCTTTCACCAAGGAAAAAAAGACAGACTTATTTCTTCTCGCTATATTATCTTGACCACAAAGACCTTGGTATTGAGAAGCACATCTGATATCCCGATCATTAGCTGACTTGCTGACGAAAATGGATGTGATACGGAATCTCTTGTTATTTTGTTTTTTTCGGTGAATCACGTAAGGAAAACACTGCGAAGTCAGCGTCTCAATAAGATATACTACATATATGCAAGCAAGATTCAAGCAGATAATATAAATGAAGAAACCGGAATCATTGTGCGGCATTTATATATATATATATATATATATATATATATATATATCTATATATATATATATATATATATATATATATATATATATATATATATATAAATATGTATATCGTGTTATCACTTATTTAGGATTATGATAGCTTAGGTAGAGAACCTCCTGTCGTTAAATGTTTATATAACAAACTAAATAATATCGCAACATTCCTTTAAACCAACACTTTGAAGACTAATGCGAATTTATTGAAACCTCTAAACTCTTGGATAAAAATCGTGGTTATTTTCGTTATATCTAAAATCTTAATGCAGTTTTTAAACATTCTATTTGCTTTTATTCTATTTGAATGCAGTGACGGGAAAACACTATTTATTTTACATAATATGGTTGATTCCTTCCCAGTTATGCAAATTTCTAAAGAAAATGTGTAAGGTATATTTTTCCAGTCCTGCTTTTTCTTTTCTGAGAAGATTAGAAAATATTTGTGACATTATTATTATTATTATTATTATTATTATTATTATTATTATTATTATTATTATATTATTGCTGTTTTTGAGATTTACAACCATACACAAAATTATATAACTTATAAAAGGAATTTTTCTAAGCATTATTATTATTATTATTATTATTATTATTATTATTATTATTATTATTATTATTATTATTATTATTATTATTATCCCATATTTCCTTATTTTCTTCTCTCACCTTCAATTGGGCTGAATACCAGGCTGCCGGACGAAGCTCCTCTGTTGCCAGAGGTTCCATTTACGTTGTTGTCGTTTAATTCTTCATTTCTTTCCATAATTGCTGAGTTTTGCTATTTAACCCATAGCTGGACCCTACCCCATCGGAATAAGTACTCATTTACAGCTGAGTAGACTGAGGAAATTATGGTAAGGATCCTTTCCCAAGGTATCAACGCCGAGGAGAGCGGTCACCCATCCAACGACTGACCAGCCTCAATGTTGCTTAACCAGTCAAATTGACGGCCTAACCCACTCTGCCACTCTGCCACATATTATTATTATTGTTATTATTATTATTATTATTACTATTATTTTTATTTTATTATTATTATTATTATTATTATTATTATTATTATTATTATTATTATTATTATTATTTTAATAAAGACGTATGACTGTTTTTACTGTCCTTATTGTCCTAGTTTTATTTTCTAGCTTATTGTATTCATAAATGCAAATAATTGATGATATTTTGAATTGTGTCATATAGTAAAGTATAGATTGTCAGGTAAAGATATGATAAGAAAAATTTTTCTAGTAATGGCA
>NC_061101.1:8708862-8716362 GCF_015104395.2 Macrobrachium nipponense | reverse complement strand
AACATATGAAAATAAAAGCAAAAAATTATTATAATTATTATTATCCTTTTTCTGTGAGTAGTGTATATTCCAGGGAGGAAATATTACGGTAGTATTTAAGCGCAACTGGAGAGCAACTGGAAATGTAAGATTGATTCCAGAAAATAATGTGACAACACGAACTGCTTTCTATTATAAACTGAAAATGAAGAGAAACTTTGTCCCATGAAACGAAGATTTAAGTTGAAATACAATATGATAAGCTTTCAAGAATTAGCACCTGCACTTTTGTCTTCTAATTTGCAATTAAAAACTCAAAATAAGGTAAAAATGATAGTTTTCTGATCATTTTCCTCTCTGTGGAAACATTATGGATTAGGGAGAAGGAAATGCCGTCGATGTTACGTAAAGAAACTTAGGATTTCCAAAAGAGTTCTCTAAAATACAGTCACGTGCAATATATCGATAACGTTTTGAAGTGATTTCAGTTACAGTAGCATCAGGAACGTTATTTGAAAACAGAACAAATTCAGTAGTAGATACAAATTATATGAGGCAATAATCTTTTTATGAGGCCTTACTTGCAATTGTAAAATGCATGAGGTATTGGATTCGAACTGTTCAAACGGCGAAATGGGCTTAGATATATATAAAAAGTACAAACGAAGGGGATTTGCGAAATAAGTAAAAACTTTCGTTTTGACGATCCACATGAGAATGTGCGTCCGAATAAAGGTTGGGAATAAGAGAGACACGATGATTAAAAAGGAGGATGTGGTATGTAGCATTTGAATGCCGGCTGTATTGAAAATAAGGAACACATGAAAACACACACACACACACACACACACACACACACACACACACACACACACCACACACACACACACTATATATATATATATATATATATATTATATATATATATATATATATAATATATATTAATATATATATATATACATAACTGGATCACCAAAATATGGAACGTGATGTAGATATAAATAGAGAGAAAATTACGAAGGAAAGTGAAATAATGGAGTGCCGCTGCGATGCCTTACAATATCTAGTTCTTTACATAGCAGACTGATATAAATATGAAAGTAATTTTATAAAGAAATGTCGTATAAAAGACTGATAGGGATTATAAAGGGAAATACGTATAACTGGAATCTAACACAGCTGAAGAATTAGGAGACCTACCCAAAACGGGGGTACAATTTAAGAGGTTTAAAAAGGATTAAGTCCAGCTACTCGGAAGCAGGGACAAGACAATTGAAAGATTATACAGGGAGGTGACTGACCACCAAATAATTCTATAAAAGTACAGTTTTATAAATCTCAATTTCGTAAACAATAAAAATGTTTGCAAAAGTGAACATTACAAAGAAAAATTACACTTACGGATACATAGAAAATATTCATAATTGAGTCTGTGATTTTATATTCAAGATTATCTTGAACATTTTACTAATTCAAAGGTCCAAATAATACAAAGCTATGGTTAAAATAATAACGGGAAGTAAGTAATATGATGGCAGAATCAGAGATCTTCTGATTTAGCAATCACCGAACAGCCGGTCCAATTTATCCTGTGAGAGTTTTCACTAAAACGAATGAATGTTGCATCGGATGTTTGCCCAGTTTTGATGGAATGATTATACCATTTAATTCTTACTTCTAAATCCTTGCTAGATTGGCCGATATAAAATGAGGGGCAGCCCAAACATGGAATTATATATATTATGTTGTTGCTTTCCCTGTGGCCATTTTTTTTATTAGCATCCTTTTTAATGAGTTATTATAGGAAGAAATAATATTGATATCAAAAGATTTTAACGATGGTTTTATGGTTTCAAAACCGCTAAAATAGGGCAAGCTAAGAATGTTCTTAGAAGTTTCTTTCTCCGTGTTACTTTCACTTTAAAACTTTTTGTGGGATTTATTAACAGCAAATATCTAATATATGTGAAGGATGACACAAATCTGTCCCTATTTTCCTTATGTATTCGATTTCTTTATCCAAATATTGGGGACTGACAATGTGCAATGCTCGTAAAAACATAGAGGAAACAATTGGTTTTTTATATTAGGATGGTGGCCTGAATAAAATTAGACCTGAGTTTTAAGTGTTTGTTGGTTTCCCATAAATACCGAATTTGCATTGAAATGGGTCGCTATGTGTCAAAATATCTAAGAAAGGGAGGCAATTGTCTTTTTCCAATTCTAGAGTAAACTTAATCGATGGTACCTGGTCATTTAATTCAGAGAGTAAATCATTTACACCAATACCAGCAAGCAAAACAGCTAAAATATCGTCAACATTCCTATACCACTTTAAAGGAATATAAATGATATTAGGTAAATAGCGTTTTTCAAAGAATTCCATGTACAATTTTGAGAGGAGTGGTGATAAATGGTTGACCATTGCCACACCAAATATTTGTTGATAAAATTCACATTACATATAAAGTTACAATCACAAATGCACAACATAGTGAGTGAAACAATTTGACTTACAGGTAGAGGTAATTCATGATGGGTTAGTTTGTTACTAAGATACTCTAAGATAGAGTCTATGGGACTTTAATAACGAATCTATCAGTGGGGGAAAAAGTGATTTCGTTTTATTTATCAACTAAATCTAGAAAATTATATATAAGAAAATCGGAGATAGTTCTAAGTAACGATGACAAGATCTTGGTGCTGTATTTCGAAAGTTTATATGATATTGCGAAGCAAAAAGTACTGATAATAGGCCATCATATATGATTAATTTTTCTTTGTGCGTTTTTGACTAATCGTACAGGGTAGCGAAGGATATTTGACTGACAATTTGTATAGAAAGTAGTTCTGTTTTATCTTTAAGGATTTTTTTCCACGGTGCTATTAAAGTTTATTATGACTTGATGAATTTTATTTTTTTAGTTAGTTTTTTGTAAGTTGTATAATCATCCAGTAGGACTTGCATGGGTGATATGTAGTCAGCTTTATCTAAAATTACGATACTATTTGAGTTAGCTTATGTGTTGTGGATTGTATAGTCTATTTTAAAATCGGACAACCTTTTCTTATAGCGAGCAGGAAAGTTGCTTTCATGACTAACATTGGCATCTCCATAAACAATGCCTTTAATTATATCAACGTGAGTTTAAGGAAGATCACATTATTTTTGTTAAGAAATTCACAATTCCGTGAAAACAAATTGTTTAAAAAATATCCACAATTATATATAAAAATATATTTGTATGTAAAAATAAAAAACAAAGACTTTCGAACACTTGAACGGTGTTCCTCACTGATGAAGTCTTTGTTCGAAAGTCTTTGTTTTTATTTTTACATACAAAATATATTTTTATATATAATTGTGGATATTTTTTAAACGATCACATTATTGTTCGAATTTACTTAGGGACGATGCAATAGCTAAACAGAGTCTATTTGATATAAAGAGAGACAATATTTTCACTTATTGTTTAATTTGATAATTTTACAACTTAATCATGACGTGCACTATTGGTCCAATCACTGTTATCAATAAGAATTTTTAGTTTCCATCCAGTTTCTTTGTTTGGGCATCTGAATGAGATCATGGTTTTTTCTAATTCCTTTAATTTTTCATTCTCTCTGTGCTTGCTGGCTGCTATATATATGCAAGCCCTACTGGATGATGATACGATATACGCGAGCTGAAATCTCGTAAAAGACCAAGCAAGCATGGGCACTTCTTTTTCCCCACGAAAGCATAACACTAGACGATATTTTCTGTGTTAAAACACTGAGCGAATACCTCACAATCAATAAGTTACCTTATCCACCGGTTGACCTTTGAACTTCAAATGAACACCTGCTTTCCTGATCATCAGTGAGTCCACTAGGAGGGAACACTAGTTCTCATTAAGAAACAGGTGACCCTGTCTTTTTTCTTATCAACGAGAAGAGAATAAGACGTCATTACAGATTTTATCAGGTATAAAGAGAGCATCTATTAAATTCCTGTCGAAAATTGTTGAATAAAATAATATCTAATGTGCGAATGCGTATTATTCTATCCTTTTCATAAAAATATAAAGTTCCCTGAATGCTTGCATATATATGTATTGTTTTGATTATGTTTATCATTAGTTACTTTAGCACTTATTTCTTGAATACTCCCATATTTATTTGTCATGCTTGTGAATTCACAATTGCCTTAAATCACCTTTGTCATCAATGTTCAATAACAGCTTTCAGTGTTTGCCAAAGCGAGTAATTCAAAGTTCTCGAATAACTTGTTATGTGAATTCAGACCCTCTCTCTTTGTCCAACAGCAGAAAGAAACGTATAAATGCTTTTGCCGTTAAATGCTCTCATTTTTGACTGGCAATGGCGAACTGGCGAAGCGTCTGGAAGCCCAAAAATGATTAATGACAGGGCGGTTCTTTTGATCCGGCTGGTAAATCATTATCTCTGGCCTTGGGTACCCTGTTATTAACCGCACTCGGTGAGTTACAGGATTTTCTGGGGAATAAGTCGAACTTTGCTCAGCGATCCGAATATGTTGGTGACTTCGATTTTGTGAATATCGTCCGATAGACAGATTTTCTATAATGATATTTTCATTAGTTTTATTTCACTCATAATCGTAAAGGCAAAATCGTGAAATATATATATATATATATAGTATATATATATATATATATATATATATATATATATTATATATATATTTATATATATTATATATATATATATATTATTATATATAATATGATATATATATATATATATATATATATATGTATATATATATACTCATACATACATATATATTATATACTATTATATATATATATATATATAATGTATTTATATACATATATATATATTCTATATATATATTATATAAATACATGTATAATATATATATATATATATATATATATATAATTAGTATATATAATATCCTATAAATCTATTAATATATATATATGTCAAAAACCTGAAAACAGATTCAAAGGAATGAAAGAGCATACCAAAACAACGGTTGCAAACAATTTGCCATAAAAAACAATATAGAAGTGTAAAATAAAGGAACGAAATGGCATAAAATAAACACAAAATAAAGATAATAATGAACGTGAACCATGATTCTGAACCTCTTTTCAACACCCAACAATCAAAATACCATTGGTATAGTCTCTCTATCTTACAATGAAAGGGTAGTAAAAGAATTGTTAGCGATTTCACAAAATCTGATATTGCTTAAATCCTCGGCATTAAGACCTATAATTTGTTCTGACATAATCAAACCATAAATATGATGTAGGCAGAAGTTAACACTTCGCCAGGTTGGTGGTATAAAAAGACTCAGTTAGTAGGCAGCTACGAAGTTAAGCTTCTAGTATTGTTCACTGAGGTGAGCAAAGAATCGTTACCCATTTAACTTACTTTTAGTATTTTTAATTGAAAACTAAGAATTTGCGGTTTTTACGGCAATTATATTCTGCTGAGAAAACGTCAAAAGTTCCTTTTTGTATTCTGTAATGAGTGCAAAATTTCAACATTAATATAAGCTATTGTTTTGCGAGTTATAATTGACATTATGTTTTACAGAAATAATTGTGAAGACGCCTTCTTATCACCATGAAGTCTATTTTCTTTGCTTTGGTCATCTTTGCTGTGGCTATGCAGGTAAATGGAGACTTCTTACGCTAAGTTTTATTGGAGATATTTGGTTATTCGACCAAAAATAAATCTGTTTGGAAAATTCTGCGGATCTAGGTTACTTATACACACACACACACATGCGCACACACACAAACATGCGCGCGCGCACACACACACACACACACACATATATATATATATATATATATATGATATATATATATATATATATATATATGTATATATATATATATATATATATATATATATATATATATATATATATATATATATATATATATATTCGTTTATTCAGAAACTAAACTTTACACACGAACATAATTAATTTTTTAATTTTTACTTTTCTGATAACTCTTTTTATATCCCATTTCTAACAGGTATTTTCGGATAACTTATCCATCAAGGTAAGCAAAGAAACATTTCTTTTATTTTACACATTAAAGATTTTGCAATATTTATCGTAAGACTTCATTTATGTTCCATGAACTCATGAATTTACAATTTTGTGATCTAAATACTTCATATCATTGCAAGAGTTACATACATTTCTTCTTAAATCTATGATTTGAATTCTCTTTGAATAGAGAATATTGTTTGATTGAGAAAGGGAAATTAAATTAATATCGTAATTATGCATTTTTGATTATTTCTCTTTATGATAAGGTTATCTTGCCATTATAAGTAATATTCTAAATAATATTTCAGGCCGATACAGGGAAGGAGAAATTTCTCACTAGCGTAAGTAAACTGCCACTTTTAACTCCAAATTAAGTCTTCGTCATATCTTGTTATTTCTTAAAACATCGATTTTCTTACTTTTGCTGTAATTGCTTAACCATTAATGTTTATTAATGAATAGCGTTACGTCATATTTCATACCATGACAATGAGCATCTCGGGGACATCTATGGAAATATGTCTCAAAATATAATTTGTCCTTTAATTATGTTCTAATGGAAAATCATTGTTTCTTTAACAGCTGTCAACATAACCACCATCGTGTGCAATACTGTCGTAAGTTAAACCTTACATATGTTTTCATACTTATTTAAGTATCACAAAATAAAGCCATTCTCATTTGCACAAGTTTTTTAAAGACTCTAAGTTAGTTTTTTTACTATTTTTTAATGATTTGTGAATATAATACCTTATAACCGTTTTGTTTTTTTACACAGATATTTCGTGAATCTTATATCTTGCTTCACAATTATATTAAAAAGTTTAGTTCCATGAATAAGTTAAGACTTATTTACAGTGAGTTCACTTTTTTCTTTATCTCTTCAGCTATATCTACTATTAGCTTAATATATATAGTATATATATATATATATATATATATATATATATATATATATCATATATATATATATATATATATATAGTATATATATATATATCATATATTTAAGATATATGAGTTTAATTTACCCATATTCACAAACATAGACTGTATTTAACACATTTCTATTATGAATCATATGCATAATTTACCAATAAACTACAAACTTTCTCCCTTTGCAGGTAAAGCCAGTTCAGACTACACTGACCAGTCTGGTAAGAAATTCAACATCTCATAAATAAATTTTCACATGTTATGAATGAAATTATATCCCTTTTTTGGTTTATAAATTTATAATACATACATACACACATATATAAACTCGTTTAATAATCAAACTATTTTTTTTTTCTCGCAGGTATCCAAGTGCCCAGTGTAAGCTCCTACTTATGAATGGAGGAGTAAGATCTGCTAGTCGACCAGCTGACATTTAATTGTAATTCAGTACTTTGGCTTTGATTCCTTTTTCTTCTTACTACAATAAAATGGATTAAATTTTATTATTATATTCT
>NC_061101.1:8690089-8705862 GCF_015104395.2 Macrobrachium nipponense | reverse complement strand
ACCCCAGCCCCTCCTGGCTACAATACGCGTCAAGTCCGTTGTGCCATTAATGAAACGGGATGCACTATCTCTCTCTCTCTCTCTCTCTCTCTCTCTCTCTCTCTCTCTCTCTCGCTTTCCCCGTTTCGGTCGGAAATATTGACATACATGGGCATCGTTCTGCCGGCATATTGAACCATGAGGCTGCGGGTACTAGTGGTCTCCATGCTTATTCGGAGTTCTGGATGTCATCTGCGGCTGTCTCTATCACTGTCTCTTTGACTGACTGTGTGTTCTCTCTGTCTGTCCGTCTATCGGTCTGTTAGGCCAGCTGCGGTTACTGTTTTCGTATAGGGATATCGGCTACTTTCAGTTGGAGAGGCAGCGGGTTGATTTCCACAATGGTTTGTCGTATTGTACTTGCAATGAAACCGGCCCATAGTCCTTTTTTCAAAATAGAGATATTATTTACTCTAAGCTTTTATTTACTAATTTTTATACTATCAAATAACAGCAATAACAGTCTTTTTTTCATTTTACTTCAATAAACATTTTATTTCGTCATCTCACCTTTTGCTGTTATTTTTTTGCTGCTTATTATTTAACTTTCATATATATATATATATATTATATATATATATATATATATATATATATATATATATATATATATATATGGAATAGCACTCATATAGTCTTCATTATATGTAGAGTTATAATTTGTCCTTTAATGTGGGAATGAAAAAAAATAAGAATATCTATACCCCAAAACTCTGTTACAAAAACAAAATTTTAAACATCTGTTACAAAAAAAACATAACGTTAAACATATATATCTGCTCTTTACATTTGACGTAGGTAACTGCGCTAATAAAATTGCGTTAATATAACGTTGCCTTTCCGGAAAAAACTACAGCATTCTCTTGGGGATACATTCAATATTTATATTTCAATTACCCACCTAGTAAGAAAACTCTTTGTTTTTAAGTAATACAATAACAATAAAAATGTTCAGTTTTATATTATTATTATCATTATTATTATTATTATTATTATTTTTTTTTTTTGCTCTATCACAGTCCTCCAATTCGACTGGGGGGTGGTATTTATAGTGTGGGGTCCGGGTAGCATCCTGCCTCCTTAGGAGTCCATCACTTTTCTTACTATGTGTGCCGTTTCTAGGATCACACTCTTCTGCATGAGTCTTGGAGCTACTTCAGCGTCTAGTTTTTCTAGATTCCTTTTCAGGGATCTTGGGATCGTGCCTAGTGCTCCTATGATTATGGGTACGATTTCCACTGGTTGGGGGGTGTTATTACTCTCATTCCAGATGATGACCAATCTTCTATATCTTCTCTCCGCCGGGTTGCTTCTGATGTAGCATCTCCATATTTCCTTATTTTCTTCTCTTGTCCATTTCTCCCTTTTTGCTTCTGTAGCTCCAATCTCAGGCTGTTGATTACTGTCGTTGTGGTGATAAGTTGCTGGATGACGACCTCCAAGTACCTGACCGTCTTCCCCTTCAATTGGGTTGAATACCTGGTTGCCGGACGAAGCTCCTCTGTTGCCAGAGGTTCCATTTACGTCGTTGTCTTTTATTCCTTCATTTCTTTCCATCATTGCTGAGTTTTTGCTATTTACCCATAGCTGGACCCTACCCCATCAGGGATAGGTACTCATTTACAGCTGAATAGACTGAGAACATTCATTATTCACATTCATGGCGTTCATTTACTGATAAAATTGGTCATGTTAACATTTCCTTTTGTCTTTCTCTCTTTAAATGACAACTGTGGGAAACACTCACACACACATATGTGTATTATCACAGACACACACACACATATATATATATATATATATATATATATATATATAATATATATATATATATATATATATATATATATTATTATTATTGTTATTATTATTATTATTATGTTTGTGAAAAAATCCCGTGGGGAAGGTAGACAGGCTAAATTTTAGCTGAATCACGGCATAAAAAAATATGAGAAGAAAAATATTAGTGCTAATGAGCAACCCTCATTAATTCGTGGGAAAAAATTACCTTCCTCGAAACTTTGCAGTTACAGTCCTCTTATGAAAAGATTTACCACTTTTTTTTTCATCTTTTCGTATTATAACTACTATGGAGCATTACTGTAGTGCTGTGGCTGGAAAAATAAGTTAGAATTTGAAGTTATGAATATGAGCCAAGATGTTTTTTTTTTCATAGTACATGAATGCATGTAAACTATATATATATATATATATATATATATATATATATATATATATATATATATATATATATATATATATACATATATATATGATATACTCACATACATTGATGTATTATTAGAAACAGCCTTGTTTTATATATATATATATATATATATATATATATATTATATATATATATATATAGTATATATATATATATATATATATATATATATATATATATATATAGTATATATATAAAATATATATATTATATTATATCTATATAATATATATATATAATATATATATATATATATATATATATATATATATACATATATTATAGTTATATACGAAATTATTATATTAAAAATAGATATATATCTAATATATATATACATTATAATAATAAATTATATATAATATAACATATATATATGGTATATATAAATAAAATATAAAAGAGTACATATATATATATATATATAAGATACATCATAGTATATATATTATATATATGTATATATATATATATATAACATACATCAGCGCAAACCCTAACGGTATTACCCTCGACTGAAATATGACGCAATTAATGTACTAGATGCACCTCGGGCCCAGACGAACAAACGTATATGAATTTAACCGAATTTATATGACATTAAGGACGAACAAAAGCCATTCAAGTTTCGAAGCGAATGGAATTAAGACCTGATTTTAGTTATTCAGAGGCGGACCTGATTTTTTTCCAGGATAAACGCTGGAATGAATATTCGCGATATGCGAGCTGTAATGTAATTAATAATATTTCGAATTCGTTTGTTGATGATTGAGTCGAAGTATATTGTTTTTACTGATTATGTGATGATATATTTTATGCATTTAATGTTTGTTAATGTATTTCATATATTGGATAATTTACAGATATTTATAATATTTAACGATATGTTCATGTATGTGATATTTGATGTATTTAGTATTCAAGGATATGTTTTGTATATTTAAAACGTTTTTGTTTTATGAAATAGCTGTATTTACTAATATAGTACTTCATATATCTAATAATGTATTTGCAGCATAGTAATGCTTGCATATGAAAATGAACGGAAGTATCTACCTTGTTATAAATACTGATTATTGCATTAAATTTTGTAACGATTTAATGAATGTTTTTGGGTAGTTCGCTCGTACAGACGGTAGTTTATTACAGTAATAAGTAAAATGCCTTTGGATTGCTGGCTACACTAGTAAAATATGAAATGATTAAATTCACGTTGGCTGGAAGCATGACAGAGGCATTACATTACCCAGAACTATGAACGCTATAAATTTTTTTTTTTGTAATGCTTATTGTAATACGATACTTAAACTGAGGAACTGAGGGATAGAAATCTCTCTTCTCTCTCTCTCTCTCTCTCTCTCTCTCTCTCTCTCTCTCTCTCTCTCTCTCTCATGCCTTTTTTAAAGCAACATTAAATTCAACGTAATTTATTGATTCATGCCCACCTGACATGGTCATCGATGACCTTCAGGGAAAATTGTCAGAAGGAATACTTCTAAATAACCATGAACTACAGCAAGTCCTTCAGCAACGCATAAAGTAACACGCACCACAGAAGTCCTTCAGCAACCCATAAAGCAATAGGAAAAAAAGCACATTGCAGTTTTCTAAAGGAACGGGAAAGCATTAGCTACAGGCAAACAAAACTTCACCACAGACAAATATCCCCCTAGTGATGTCATAAAGAAATCCCAGAGAGCCCTTGAAACATACGTAGTGCAGAAGAAAGAAAGGACACAGAACGAAGAACAAACTCATTTCTTACCTCATTGCTTTGAATAACTACTCGTTTGGATGCCTCTCACAGCCTCACAGATATTAAGAGGTATGGTGGTCTCACAGGAATCGAGGCGGGTCTGTCATAAATCTATTGTTGCTGGCCAACATTGAAATAAATCACTCACAGTAGTAAATATAAACGTAAGACCGTCAGGAAAGTATTTTAAGGCCAGGCCCCTAGAGCGTTCGACTAAAACGTCCTTAGTAGTACAGCAACGCACGAAAGTTGGAACAACTTCTTGCTGGAGCAGTGGGCTGCGGCAGCGCAGTCGAAAGCGTTACCTTAAAGTGAATCTGGAGACATCGAACCCAGTCTTGTGTTTGCTCAGTACCACTAACTTTTGGAGACTATTTACAATAGAGTGTCAACAACAGCCTGCGTAAACTAAACATTCTATGGAGTCAGATTTTGTATTTTAGGATAACGGCCTATTAGACCTGTTGCGAATGTTGGCTATTAAAGATATTAACTTTTCCAGTTAGTTCTTGCATGTTTTGGTAAACGTGAAATTTTATTTATCAACCTTATTTTTAACTCATTATTTCAGGCATTATAGTGTGACATGGCTTCCCTTGGTAGGGATATTCTCAGTATTTGGACGCTTCGACATTTCTTGATTTTCGAATGGCCATTCATCAAATACTTCTACCTTCATGTATGTGGCCTGTTCCTCTTATCTGTACAAATACTGAAGAAGTCGAAATACCCTCTGTTACCACTTTCATGCATCATATTACACCAGAATCAAAGGGGTTTTTATTTTTCACTTCCCTTTCAATGATTTTGCAACGCATTATTGCTCACTTACGTACACTCCATAACATAAATCAAGAATCACTGTCTACACGAATGAGGTGTGCTCTAAATTTACGCTTACGGCTACCTACGTCAGGTAATCAATAAATACAAACACGGTGATCTGACATGTTTCCCAGAACGTTTTGTATCTTTCTTTATAGTTTATATCTCTTAATACAATCTACCTGCAGCTGTTTAAATCGGTTGAATAAAGTATTTTCACCGCCGTTGTTGTTTCACTTCTCTTTCCACACTATTTCTGTCGCCACAATATTCATAAATTACATTATGGCAAGACGAATCTTTCCTTATAAAGATATTCTAAGACCTTTTCACTTCATAATTCTCCTTATTCACTTTTAAATCTCCATCGTTCCTCTTAGTTATATTAAGATTGTATCATTGTTTACGGTCGACGAATATTTTTAAGGACAAACGCGCTTTTACCAAGGTGCCCCAAAAATGTACAAACAATGATCATCACCTTTAATGCGCATCTAACATCTCTCAAAGCAGTCTAAGATCTAAAGAGGAAGTCATTCCTGAAGGTTCAACTCCTTCAGAACCTTCTCAAGGGGCTGTTCTGACTCGAGAAGTCGTCTCATCTCCTCTCCGAGGCTGTCTAACCTTGTAAGATTCGAGTTAGATGTTTCTTTGCCCCCTTTTTTTTGTCTGTTTGTTTCTGAGCAGGAATACGCAAAAACGCCAACAGAGGATTCTTACGAAAGGTTTACCACAAAGCCATTAATTTTAAGAGAGATGATTTGGGAAATTATTACTACATATTATTATCATATTATTGGAGGTATTGGTCAGCCTTGGAGATTTATATATTATATTTTTGGGCTCATGAAGAGTAAAATAACATGAGTTGTTTTAAGAGAACGTTTCATTATTTTAGAATCAAATTATCATTATTATTACTATTTTTTTGGTCGACCACAGTCAACCCATTCTTACTGACGGTTTTTATAGTTTGGTTATTATTATTATTATTATTATATTTATTATTAATTATTATTATATTATTATTATTATTATTATTATTATTATTATTAAGTCTCAATGCAAGTTTAGTATAATATGAAAATGAGAGAGAGAGAGAGAGAAGAGAGAGAGAGAGGAGAGAGAGAGAGAGAGTGCTTTAATCTTAAATGTGTCTACTTATAAGAGAGAGAGAGAGAGAGAGAGAGAGAGAGAGAGCCAATCTTAAATGTGTCTACTAATACGAGAGAGAGAGAGAGAGAGAGATAGAGAGAGAGAGAGAGAGAGAGAGCTTTAATCTTAAATGTGTCTACTTTTACGAGAGAGAGAGAGAGAGAGAGAGAGAGAGAGAGAGAGAGAGAGCCTTTAAAATAAACAAACAAACTCGAAAAACAAATAGGAATTTCAGACGCGGATTTTTTTATCTTTTCTTTCTTGTTCTTCTTCTTAATCTTATTCTTTTAATTAGTCAATTCCTCGGTAATTTATTTACTTCGTTTGTCACCGTCGCCCCTTTATTTGTTAGAACCCTCGTCAGGAACCGGATGTACTTTTGGCTGTAGGGACCTTTCATTCTTAATCCTCCTCCTCCTCTTCCTCCCCCTCCTCCTCTACCTCCTCCAACCCACCAACTCCTCCTTCCCTCCACTTCCTCCTCCTCCTCCTCCTTCTCCACCTCCTCCTCCTCCTCCTCCTTCGTTATCCAACCTGTGACTCGTCCTCTTCTTATTATTCCTTTACATTCTCTCATTCCGTTTCCATCTCCCCTTTTCACTTTGTGTTTCGTTCGAGTAGGGACGAAAAAGCCTTCGTTTAAATACTCCATAGAACCTTTCCCCGGACTTTTTGATAGTTTTTTTTTTTTAATATTCCACATTTCTTATCAGGTTTTGTTCATCATTCCATTTTTTTCAGAGTAAGACAATCTCTGTGGGTTTTTCAGTCTTGTCACCTCTGCTACATTTTGCATATGTGCAATTTTTTTTTTAAATAAATTTTTTTTTAGAAGATTTTTTATTTTATTTTACGACCTCTTAGTTGGAATGGATCTCTCTCTCTCTCTCTCTCTCTCTCTCTCTCTCTATCTGTCACTATATATATATCTATATATATATATATATATATATATATATATATATATATTATTTATTTATTTTATATATTTATATATATACGTATATAATTTATATAAATATATTATAAATATATATATATATATATATATATATATGTATATATATATATATGTTAATTAATATATATATATGTATATTATATATATATATATATATATGTATATATATATGTATATATATATGTATATTATATATGTATATATAAATATAATATATATATATATATTCTATATTTATATATATTTATATATATCTTATATTTATATATATATATATATACGTTATATAAATATAAATATATATATATATATATATAGTATAATATTAATATATATATATTATAATATATATATATATATATATATATATATATACGGATTCCAGGTGAAGATATGAAAAGGCATACAGCAGGGTCCATAAAACACATCAACAAGGCCACAGTTTATTCAAACGAAACGTTTCGCACATGTTCTATGTGCATTTTCAATCTGTAAATATAACATAAAAATCATTAAAATTTACAAAAAACATTAAAAAAAATATTAAGAGAAAAAAAAAGTTATTATTATAAACTTTTAAAATTAACATTATTTAAAAAGGTTTACAGTAAAAAAGACCCAGTGCTCACCAAACCATTCAGAGGAGAAGGAGAAGAACGAATGACCAAGATTTGACACCAACCTACGACTTCAGTTATGCGAGATAAAGAGGAGAGGCGGAAACGTTAGAGTTTAAAGAAGGAACAAGCCGTTTGATGTATAATGACTCAAGGGTAGTTAAGTAATCACTATGGCTCGTACCACCAATAATGGAGAAATGCTTTTTGTTGATTTCAATTTTACATAAAGAGGCATGGTTCTTTATATTCGGGTTTACTCAGTTTCTGGCCCATTCTATAACTGTATCCCATATGGCTACAGTATCTCAACTGCAGTAACCTGCGACAAGATCCAAACATAAATACCGGGGCATCCCGGGCACTTGAATTTATAAAATAATGTTGGACCTCATGAAGGTCTGCAGCTTGTCCTTGTAGTTAAAGAATACGCCAATCTTGAGTGGATTGATTGGAATTAATTGAATATTAAGGCACCAAATTCATGTTCAATTATTTGTTTAATTTTGGTTTGCAAAGTTGTTGTCCGAAATAAACGGGAGGGTTGTGGCAAATATATTTTTCTTTGGGACATTATAAGAGGGTGTTGGATCAGAGAAGTGTTGTGACACAGCCTGTTAATTACTTTAAAAACCACGTTTTTTGGATAAGAATTTTGTGAAAAAAAATTGATTAAAAACAAAATCTCATTATGAAAAAGAGACCAACTCGAAGAATATCGAAGAGCCCTATAAACTAGAGTATATATGGAATTTAGTTTAAAATTCTTAAAGGCATGAGCTATAGAATTTTATTAGCAAGTCCAGTGTATGTCTTTTTCCGATACACAGATGTTGTAAAATCACCATTATCTCTGCTTACATTAATATCCAGAAAGGGTAGACAATTGTCGTTTTCTTTTTCCATGGTAAACTTTATATTTTGATGTTGATTATTGATATGTTCCAAAAATATCTCACTTTGCCAAGGCTCCTTGAATAATATAAAGGTGTCATCAACATATCGTCTATAATAGACAGGTTTACATATATGTGGACAATTAGTTAGAAAGTTTTCTTCTAAAAAAGACATAAAAATATTGGCGAACACAGGCCCCAATGGGGAGCCCATGGCAACTCCATCGACCTGCGAAAAGAGTTGACCATTAAAAACAAACATTGAGTCTTGCACAGCAAGCTCAAGAAACGTCTTAAAAAGTTGTCTATTAAAACCATGAAATACTGTGTGATCGTCGTAAAAAATCTTGTCTAAAATAATGTTGATGGAGTACACCCTAAGTTCATCAGATTCAAGCTCTACAAGACATCGTTATATCACACTGAATTTTACCGAAACGCCCTGGACGAGCTACTTAAGAAGGAGATAGAGACGAAGCAAAAGTTTATCGAAAGTACTCATACGATTGTTTGCCAACTACGAGAACAACTATTTCAATATTTATCCATTGATTATTGACCGTTTTCTGTACCAGAAACTTTTTGTAATTTTGTAAATAATTTTGTCTCCTCTGTACAATTACGACATCAAAAGAAACTAAAAGCCTTAGGTGTTGTTACTCCCAATTTTAATCACAGGAATTACTGTATTTTTAATTTCTCTAACTATGTTCTCTCTAAAAGAGAAGAGTTCTTGCTCTCGTTTGGCTTGGATTTTTGTTTGCCATCCTACAGACCTAAGTATGCAGACTTCTACTTTCCTTTCGAAATGCTTTTTCAGAGACTCAAGGGTTTAAATTTGGTCAATGACTTAAGTGGTTTACAACAAAAGTTATCGTTTCTTTTACATAAGACTTATACTAAGTTAAAAGTATCTTGGACCCCGTTCTTCAGGAAAGAGGATTTGAAGATTTTGCAGAAACTAAGTAAACGGGATAGTTTGGTTATTTGTAAACCAGACAAAGGAAAAGGTGTGGTACTACTAAATAAACAAGATTATATTGATAAGGTTAATAACATTCTTGCTGATAACACTAAATTTCGATCGCATGGTGAACCAAATTTTTTGGACATTTACAAAAGAGAAGACAAAATTAATAGATTTTTGAGAAAATTGAAAAATGAAGGTATTTTAGATGAAATTACGTACCAGAAACTATTTGTGACAGGTTCTTCTTTTAGTATATTATATGGACTCCCTAAGGTACATAAGGAAGGAGTCCCTATTAGACCCATTATGGCAGCCTATAACAGCCCTTCTTATGCAATATCTAAATACCTTGTCTCACTACTCAGTGAATTTGCTTACAACGAATTTTCACTTAAAAATGGATATGAGTTCCAGAAAGAAATAGTCTTACAAGATGGTGATCTACACATGACAAGCTTCGATGTAGAATCTCTTGTTTTCACAAATGTGCCTCTGAATGAAACCATCAACATTATTTTAGACAAGATTTTTTATGACGATCACACAGTGTTTCATGGTTTTAATAGACAACTTTTTAAGACGTTTCTTGAGCTTGCTGTGCAAGACTCAATGTTTGTTTTTAATGGTCAACTCTTTTCGCAGGTCGATGGAGTTGCCATGGGCTCCCCATTGGGGTCTGTGTTCGCCAATATTTTTATGTCTTTTTTAGAAGAAAACTTTCTAACTAATTGTCCACATATATGTAAACCTGTCTATTATAGACGATATGTTGATGACACCTTTATATTATTCAAGGAGCCTTGGCAAAGTGAGATATTTTTTGGAACATATCAATAATCAACATCAAAATATAAAGTTTACCATGGAAAAAGAAAACGACAATTGTCTACCCTTTCTGGATATTAATGTAAGCAGAGATAATGGTGATTTTACAACATCTGTGTATCGGAAAAAGACATACACTGGACTCGCTAATAACTTCTATAGCTCATGCTTTAAGAAATTTTAAACTAAATTCCATATATACTCTAGTTTATAGGGCTCTTCGATATTCTTCGAGTTGGTCTCTTTTTCATATGAGATTTTTCTTTTGTTTTTAATCAATTTTTTTTCACAAAATTCTTATCCAAAACAAAAACTTGTTTTTATTAAAGTAATTAACAGGCTGTTGTCACAACACTTCTCTGTCCAATCACCCTCTTATAATGTCCCAAAGAAAAATATATTTGCCACAATCCCGTTTATTTCGGACAACAACTTTGCAACCAAAATTAAACAAATAATTGAACATGATTTGGTGCCTTAATATTCAATTAATTCCAATCAATCCACTCAAGATTGGCGTATTCTTAACTACAAGGACAAGCTGCAGACCTTCATGAGGTCCAACATTATTTATATAAATTCAAGTGCCCGGGATGCCCCGGTATTTATGTTGGATCTTGTCGCAGGTTACTGCAGTTGAGATATTGTAGCCACATGGGATACAGTTATAGAACGGGCCAGAAACTGAGTAAACCCGAATTTTTCTAATATAAAGAACCATGCCTCTATATGTAAAAATTGAAGTCAACAAAAAGCATTTCTCCATTATTGGTGGTACGAGCCATAGTGATTACTTAACTACCCTTGAGTCATTATACATCAAACGGCTTGTTCCTTCTTTAAACTCTAACGTTTCCGCCTCTCCTCTTTATCTCGCATAACTGAAGTCGTAGGTTGGTGTCAAATCTTGGTCATTCGTTCTTCTCCTTCTCCTCTGAATGGTTTGGTGAGCACTGGGTCTTTTTTTACTGTAACCTTTTTAAATAATGTTAATTTTAAAAGTTTTTAATAATAACCCTTTTTTTTTTCTCTTAATATTTTTTAATGTCTTTTTGTAAATTTTAATGATTTTTATGTTATATTTTACAGATTGAAAATTGCACATAGAACATGTGCGAACGTTTCGTTTGAATAAACTATGGCCTTGTTGATGTGTTTTATGGACCCTGCTGTATGCCTTTATATATATATATATATATATATATATATATATATATATATATATATATATATATATATATATATATATATATATATATATATATATTAACCGTATGACGTGAATATCAATGTAATATGAGAAATATACAGAATAAATAGCCACAAGGAAATGAAAAAAAAAATGTATTGCAAACTGTTTCTCCTTTGCTTTAAGGCACATTCCCGCAAATTAAATGCCTCAGAGTAAACCTGAATGATCTTACACTCCAGTGTTACTCTTATCTCGTGACCACTTATACGTAATGAGACTTGAACCCTGTACATAATACCAAATGCAATTGTGGTCATCTCCCCCTCTCCCCCCCAACCCCCCACTCGTACAATTAAGGTAATTTTCATGAGATTTTTCTGAATTATGACTTCACCCAATTATGATCTAATTTTCTAAATAGGGACACGGGAAGGGAACAGAAAATATAAATTCGGTACCTTATTATGGCTTAATTAGCGTGAAATGAGGCCACTAATTCACTTATTTCTATTTGGTTTTGTTTACTCTCTGTTTTTATATTCCGCGATTTTTATCCTTTTTATTTTAAATTTTTATATTTTAAACCTGGACCATATACTAATAGTCTGTGTTTGCTCGTATCGAGTTGAAATTTCTCGTCACTGTATTTTATTTTTACGTGAACTCATGTAAAAAAATATTCTTATAGGGCCTTCATATACCAATTCTACTGCTAAATACACAATTAAACTCGAGGAATAATTTAGTAATTTCATAATTTTCCGATAAAATCTTCTTATATTCCTATCTACCAACATTGCATACTCAGAATTGAACGCTGACGCGTTCCTAGAAATCAGATTATCCGAGCAAATAATTCACGTCATAATTACATGCGTTGCTTTTCATCTGATATTTTTGTAAAACAAATACCACGCTTTTCGTACTTTTAATCATTTGTCCTGTTATAAGAAGTCCTCTTAGCATTTTAGATGGATTTGTCAGCAAACTGTTTTTTTTCTAATTTTTTGCGGTATTTGCTGTAATAGTGTTTCAGTGATCAGATTGGCCACGGGAGAAATCTTTCTCTGAATTATAATTTATCATTACAGTATATAAACTGCAATCTTAAACAAAACAATGATAAGAAAAATGCTTTAGACGTTAATCGCACGATTTAGGAAATATTTCTATAGTGTTAACGTTAGATTTTTCTCCCACGATAGAACACCACATAATATTCACCATTTTCCATTCTAATTAAATCATTTCTTTTATTAGACCGCTAGATCATGATTGACAGCATATGATGAGACTCAGTTTTTTTTAGGGAGAAAATTGAAATGAAATGAAATTGAAAATGAAAATAAATACCTTTGTTCGAGCAAAGCCAAAAGGACTCCAATAATTATTCATTAGTTTAAAACCCAACGGAGAGAGAGAGAAGAGAGAGAGAGAGAGAGAGAGATGAGAGAGAAGAGAGAGAGAGAGAGAGAGAGACTAGAATTCTGATGCTAACGAATGAAAAAGGTACAGGAATGAGAGAACGCATACGGTGAGAGAGAGAGAGAGAGAGAGAGAGAGAGAGAGAGAGAACCAAGGATTCTAGAGTTTAAAGATAGGTAAGGTACCAGAATGAAAGAATGCATACAACTGTGTGTGGCGTGTGTGTGTGTGTGTGTGTGTGTGTGTGTGTGAGAGAGAGAGAGAGAGAGTAGAATTCTGGTGGTAACGTATAGGAAAGGTACCGGAATGAGAGAACGCATACGGTGAGAGAAGATGAGAGAGAGAACCCTTACCTTACCTTACAAGGACCATTACATTTCTTGTTCGGGTTGCCCCAGGTCCCTCAGTGCGGAGGCCACCCATCTAATGTCTACCAGAGAGTTGCTAGTACATCTTCCGGTATATTTTGCATCTTCCAATCTTGGATGGTCTGGGATGCAGTTTAGATACTTGTCGACCTTATTCTTAAACACATCTACGCTCACTCCTGATATATTCCTCAGATGAGCTGGCAACGCATTGAATAGACTCTGCATTATCGATGCTGGTGCATAGTGGATTAATGTCCTGTGTGCTTTCCTTATTTTCCTGGTATAGTTTTGGGCACTATTAATCTACCTCTGCTTTGCTCTTTCTGATATTTTTAGTTCCATGATGTTTTCTGCTATTTCTTCTATCTGTTTCCATGCCTGAGTTATCATGTAGCGTTCTCTTCTCCTTTCTAAGACTATATAATTTTAAGGATTGTAGTCTTTCCCAGTAGTCAAGGTCCTTAACTTCTTCTATTCTAGCTGTAAAGGACCTTTGTACACTCTCTATTTGTGCAATATCCTTTTGATAGTGTGGGTACCATATCATATTGCAAAATTCAAGTGGAATATGAACATATGTTTTATAAAGCATAATCATGTGTTCAGCTTTTCTTGTTTTGAAGTGCCGTAACAACATTTCCATTTTTACTTTGCATTTTTCCAATAGAATTGCTATTTGATCCATTGCATAAAACATGTTCCTATTCATCATGACAGCAAGGTCTTTAACTGCTTTCTTATTTGTGATTGTCTCATTATTAGGTCCCCTATATGCATATCGCTTTCCTTCTCTGTCTCCATAATTTATTGATTCAAATTTATCAGAGTTAAATACCAACCTAGTTACCTCTGCCCAATCATATACTTTGTTAAGGTCTCTTTGTAGAGCGTTTCCTATCTTCATCACAAGTAATTTCTCTAATTATTCTTGTGTCATCGGCGAAACTACTCACTACCGAATCCCTAACATTACTGTCTATGTCTTCAATCATAATAACAAACAGTATTGCAGCTAACACCGTACCTTGTGGCACACCGGATATTACCTTGGCTTCATCCGATTCTCATCGTTTGCAATAACTATCTGTTTTTCTGTTTGTGTAGAAATTCTTTTAAACCATCTTCCTACTTTATCCACGCTAATGTGTTTTCTGATTTTCTTTCCGCTTTTCATATTTTTGAATATGTTCTCACGGTGGACTAACAGTTGGGTTTGTGTACTTTTTCCGGGTACGAAACCATGTTGTTCTATATTAAACAAATTATTTTTTATTAAATGTTTCATAATATTTTTCTTCATTACCCTTTCATACACTTTCATAGTATTGATGGGTTTAGACTCACCAGGCCTAATAATGACTTGCCTCTAGTTTTTGATCCACTTTTGAAAAAGAAAGTAGGGGTAATATGCTAATTTGTGCTCATCATAAATCTTGCCTGTATCTACACTTTGTCTTAATAATATTGCAAGTGGCTTTGCGATAGAATGAACTACTTTCTTTAACAAAATAGCAGGAACTCCATCAGGCCCTGCTGCAGCTACATTTTTAATTTCATTAATAGCCTGCACAATATCAGCTTCATTAATATCTATGTCAGCTAGAGAGAGAGAGAGAGAGAATTCTAGAGTTTAAAGATAGGTAAGGTACCAGAATGAAAGAATGCATACAACTGTGTGTGGCGTGTGTGTGTGTGAGAGAGAGAGAGAGAGCGAGAGAGAGAGAGAGAGAGAGAGTAGAATTCTGATGCTAACGAATGGGAAAGGTACAGGAATGAGAGAACGCATACGGGGAGAGAGAGAGAGAGAGAGAGAGAGAGAGAGAGCAAAAGAGAGAGACAGAATTTTGATGCTAACTAATGAGAGAAACGCATACGGTGAGAGAGAGAGAGAGGAGAGAGAGAGAGAGAGAGAGAGAGAGAGACCCAGAATTTTGATACTAATGAATGAGAGAATTTCCGCCGAAAATGCTGATAATTAAGAAAAGCGAAACTTGTCGTCGTTCGACGGCCATCGTAGCTCGGCGATGCTCGGCGTCCAATCAACCGTTAAACGACTGAAGTGACAAAAGCGACTAAGCAATTCGCATCCGTCATTCAGAACTTCGACGAATTTATGTGGTGAATTAATTGGTCGCGAGCTGCTGTTCCTGCCGTCGCCCCAGATGAGAGGAGAAGAGAGAGAGAGAGAGAGAGGAGAGAGAGAGAGAGAGAGAGAGAGAGGATAAATTGCAAAGTGAACCGAGGAACGTGTGAAGTGACGCTGCTCTCGAGCAAGTGACCTGCCGTAGTGAGCGGTTAATATTAATCCTAAGCTTAATGAATCCGTCCGTCACCTCTGCTCTCTCTCTCTCTCTCTCTCTCTCTCTCTCTCTCTCTCTCTCTCTCTCTCTCTCTCTCTGTGCCTCTGTTCTGCCTCTCCGTTGCCGATGACGAGTATAGAGTGATATACCTTAAGCCACACATCTACTCAGATTAATAAAAGATTGTCTGAATCTTATATGTGTGCACACT
>NC_061101.1:8677589-8685089 GCF_015104395.2 Macrobrachium nipponense | reverse complement strand
ATATTCTTTTTGTGCGTTTTTTTATCTTTTTGTTTCTTAAATATAACGGCCATGTTATCTTCTAATGAAGGTTTCATTCGTGGAAGTACTTGTGCTAGAAGCTGATACAGAGAGAGAGAGAGAGAGAGAGAGAGAGAGAGAGAGAGAGAGAGAGAGAGAGAGAGAGAGAGAGAGAGAGAGAGATGGATATTATGAATCTCTAGTTAATATCCTACAATTTTGCGAGGTTTTCATCTTCTTGTTTCTTATTTATAAGAGCACGTAATCTTTTTATACAGGTTTAATTCGTTGAAGTACTTCTGTTATCTACTACACAAAAAGGTAACTAATCTATTCCTCTAAAGTCTGCCAGCCATATTTTCTGCTTATGAATATACTCCTTCCTTAAATACCCCACTTATTCATCCAGTACAATATTACGGGTGCTGTTAACATTTAATATACATTCACCTTCATTACAATAAGTACATCCCCTAAGGATATTGACGAGTATTCTGATAACTTCGACTGACGCTTCTTGTCAATAATTCATTACGAAATGAGTTTCGATTTCTCCATTTATCTGAGATTAAAATGAAATAAAAAAAAACCTATCACTTAACACGGGGTAAGTGCTTCAGAGACTGTTGATAACGTAACATAATATGTTACTATTGTAGATTCACATCACCCGTGCATACGATGTCACATAGGCAGGATTTATGTTCCACCCCTCCTAAGGGATACGTCTTTCAAAAGCATCCCTCAGGAGAAGTGGAACATACATCCTGCCTATATGAACTCTCGAGGTACTTAGAATTTTCAGCCCTGTCATTGGCTTATCAACAGCCAATCAGGAGCGTCGTAAGGGGCTGGCCAAGACAATAAATGCACGGCTGATGTTAATCTACTATAGCTAATTTACTAAACAGCTAATCCCTCGACATCCATGATCAATAACGTCCCTGAAACCTGTCAGCTGCAGTTATCAGGAGGGATTGGGTTCATCTATGTCTTCTCTCTTGCTTTCTTGGTAATGTCTAATAACAGGGAATTATTATTATTATTATTATTATTATTGTTATTATTATTATTATTATTATTATTATCATTATTATTATTATTATCATCATCATCATCTTCATTTCAATGGTTGCTAGGAGACCACTGGAGTCTAGCAGTGTATATATATATATATATATATATATATATATATATATATATATATATATATATATATATATAACATATATATATATATATATATATATATATATATATATATATATATATATATATATATATATATACATACACACACACACACACACACACACACACATATATAGTATATATATAATATATATAGTATATATATATCTATATATATATATATATACATACACATACATACACACATACACACACACACACACACACATATATATATAGATCATATATATCATATATACACTCATGAACTGGAGATTTCTGAGACTCGGGCATTCCCGAATAATGTACCGAAGGGGAATTTTTTAATTGATAATAGAGTCTCTGTTGCTGATTGGATAGCGTCACTGACTGTCCCTGATTTCGTCCCCGTCCACTTGGACGGTGGTTCGATCCCATGGGGGGACGAAATTATATCAATTAAAAAATTCCCTTCGGTACATATATGAAAATATATCATTTGGGGAGGTAAAGTGAATTTAGTATTAAAGGACATTTGTAGCTTGAATTGATATATAAATGGATCACGGTTCGATGTGATAATTATTCATAACAAAAGGCTACGTGCTGTCACAAACGCTCGAATTGGCCAACATGGTAGACGGGGTTTCATATCGATTCTAATTACGAAAGCATCCAGATCGAGGGTGATTTGTAAGGTCAGAATCGATATGAACTTATAGCGTCTCTGGTTGGCTGATTGGATAGCGTCACTGACTGTCCTGATTTCGTCCCCGTCCACTTGGACGGTGGTTCGATTCCCATGGGGGGACGAAATTATTATCAATTAAAAAAATTCCCCTTCGGTACAATATATGAAAATATATCATTTGGGAGGTAAAGTGAATTTAGATATTAAAGGACATTTTGTATGCTTGAATTGATATATAAATGGATCACGGTTCGATGTGATAATTATTCAATAACAAAGGCTACGTGCTGTCAAAACGCTCGAATTGGCCAACATGGTAGACGGGGTTTCATATCGATTCTAATTAAACGAAAGGCATCCAGATCGAGGGTGATTTGTAAGGTCAGAATCGATATGAACTTATAGTGTCTCTGTGGCTGATTAGATAGCGTCACTGACCTGTCCTGATTTCGTCCCCGTCCACTTGGACGGTGGTTCGATCCCGGATCAGGGGGGACGAAATTATTATCAATTAAAAAATTAAACCCCTTCGGTACATATATGGAAAATATATCATTTGGGAGGTAAAGTGAATTTAGATATTAAAGGACATTTGTAGCTTGAATTGATATATAAATGGCACACGGTTCGAATGTGATAATTATTCATAACAAAAGGTTCTACGTGCTGTCAAACGCTCGAATGGCCAACATGGTAGACGGGGGTTTTCATATCGATTCTAATTACGAAAGCATCCAGATCGAGGGTGATTTGTAAGGTCAGAATCGATATGAACTTATAGCGTCTCTGTTGCTGATTGGATAGCGTCACTGACTGTCCTGATTTCGTCCCCGTCCACTTGGACGGTGGTTCGATCCCATGGGGGGACGAAATTATTATCAATTAAAAATTCCCCTTCGGTACATATATGAAAAATATATCATTTGGGAGGTAAAGGAATTTAGATATTAAAGGACATTTGTAGCTTGAATTGATATATAAATGGATCACGGTTCGATGTGATAATTATTCATAACAAAAGGCTACGTGATGTCAAAACGCTCGAATTGGCCAACATGGTAGACGGGGTTTTCATATCGATTCTAATTACGAAAGCATCCAGATCGAAGGGTGATTTGTAAGGTCAGAATCGATATGAACTTATTAGTGTCTCTGTTGGCTGATTAGATAGCGTCACTGACCGTCCTGATTTCGTCCCCGTCCACTTTGGACGGGCGGTTCGATCCCATGGGGGGACGAAAATTAGTTATCAATTAAAAAATTCCACCCCTCGGTACCATATATGAAAATATATCATTTGGGGAGGTTTTTAAAGTGGGAATTTATGATATTTAAAGGACATTTGTAGCTTGAATTGATATTATAAATGGATCACGGTTCGATGTGATAATTATTTCCATAACTAAAAGGCTACGTGCTGTTCAAAACGCTCGAATTGGCACCAACATGGTTGAGACGGGGTTTTCCATTAATCGGATTCTTTTAATTACGAAAGCAATCCAGGAATCGAGGGGTGATTTGTAAGGTCAGAATCGATATGAAACTTATTAAGCGCTCTTCGTTGGAATGATTGGATAGGCTTCCACTGACTGTCCTGATTTCGTCCCCGGACCACTTGGGGAACGGTGGTTCGATACCCAATGGGGGACGAAAGTAAATTATTATCAATTAAAAAATTCCCCTTCGGCACAATAATACTGAATAAAATATATCATTTGGGAGGTAAAGGGAAATTTAGAATTTAGCTTAAAGAAAAGGACATTTGTAGCTTGAATTGATATAAAATGTATGGATCACGGTTCGATGTGATAATTATTCATAACAAAAGGCTACGTGCTGTCAAACGCTCGAATTGGCCAACATGGTAGACGGGGTTTCATATCGATTCTTAATTACGAAGCATCCAGATCGAGGGTGATTTGTAAGGTCAGAATCGATATGAACTTATAGCGTCTCTGTTGGGCTGATTGGATAGCATCACTGACTGTCTGATTTCGTCCCCGTCCACTTGGACGGTGGGTTCGATCCCTGGGGGGACGAAATTATTATCAATTAAAAATTCCCCTTCGGTACATATATGAAAATATATCATTTGGGGAGTAAAGTGAATTTAGATATTAAAGGCATTTGTCCAGCTTTGAATTTATTAGATATATATATATATATAATAATATATATATATATATATATATATATATATAGTAATATATATTATCTATATATATCGAGAGAGAGAGAGAGAGAGAGAGAGAGAGAGAGAGATGAATATTACAACAGCCTAATCTTCCTCTCAAGATTATTCCTAACTTCTCTCTTCAGTACAGTTGGCTTTCAACTTCCCTATAACAATAATACTTCTATAAACATTAAAGTCTAATCCATCCGGAAGACCAATTCTTGTGACCTTCTTCTTCCCAAGCATGGTTCAATCTTCGTCCCAGGGGAGAGGAGCCTCTTTTTATACCCAATTATACCTCTGGAATTACTACTTCTATTTCCAGGACTAATTCGCCTGCTTATAATTTATGTCCGTACTTTGCGTGGTCCCTTTCATCTTTGCGGAGCAGACGTGAATTACCCAGCCCTGATATCGCTTTCTGTTTATTGCGCTCTGCTCTCTGTTGTGAGGTAATTGGCTCCTCGCTGTTGGTGAGAACTTCCTTGAACTTTGTCCTTTAGAAAAGGTAGATGAAACGTCATAATGGGGATTAATAACAGTCCTTTAGTACACCATGGTTTTTAGTACACATATGTATGGAACGCTGATTACAGTCCTCTTAGTGTACCTAACTCTGTAATACACGTTTGTAGAACACTGTAATGGGCTTCTCACTGCAAAATTAAAAATGATTATGCCTAAACTTTCACGCGATCTGGGAAGTACGGCACGTAGCCTCGGCAGTAAAAAAATTCTCACAAAATTTGCTTTCGTAAAATTGCTAATAAAAATATAAAACTCTTTTTTTATGAAATAAAAAAATATTAAAACAGTTTCTAAAGACTGAAGGACATTTTTTTATAATAGCAAACATATGTATACAGAAAATATATATGAAAATTCGTAAAGAAACTAAGTCTACGGGCGTAGCCATCCTCGTTTCACGGGCAGACCCAGCTCTATTTCAGGGAATCCTTTCTCATCCCCACCCCCTTCGGGGGGTGTGGGGAGGTAGGATGAAACCCCATAATAAACCATCTTAGGGGTCCCCACTATAACCCTGTCAAGTTTCATGGCCATCGGACAACCTGCTTGGCCGTGATAGAATGACAGACGGACGGGACAGACATTACGCCCATTATAGTAAGATATAATCTATTTATATGGTTATTTTTTGTTTATTTATTCATCTAATGTCCTTTTCAATAGAGTACCTAATGTGATACTCACGTATACCTACCAGATATGACCAATATTTCCTTTCGTCATGGTAATGCCAGACTCCCAAAAAATACCTTCAAGCCAGTACACATCAGCTTCCTCAATAATAAGAGTAATATCACTCTATTTCGGGCTGTTATCTCAATGAACAGCAACCTAAGTAAGCTTCCATCTTTTCCAGTCACCCTCGGCAGAACACGAAACAGACCTATGACTTCGTCTAACGTCCTATTTTTGAACTAACAAACGCATTTACTCTAACGAGAAAGAAGTCGCTCCTTTATAGAAAAGAGTGCCTGCAGTACTCAGCCTCTGCAAACAATAGCGGCTTAATGCACGTACAGTGTCATCCTGTAATGAACAAATGCATAGGGTTCCAGATGACGTCATTCCATCATTCTATAGGGTGGAGTAGAGAGCCCATTCTGGATGCAAGGGGACCATCAGAACTACTATTACGGAGGGCGTCCATTATTTTTCATTGAAATAACAAAATTGAATACCTTTACTTACAGTTTTTCGAAGCAGACCGGAAATCAAGGCACAGATGGGTAGGCATATTATTATTATAGGATTATTTTAGAGTATTATTGAATCCCAGAAAAATGGCGGCTTTCATACTCGAATGAAATTCCTTTCCGACCCAGATATCTTACCAATCATATTCAAATTAAAAGCAAACATCTGGGATTTAGATTGCAGTGTTGTTTTGTGCCTTTAAATAATAAAAAGCCATCATAGTCTTCATGTTCATAAATATTATAGATGCTTTGTAATTCCCTTCTTTCCATATTAATGTCTAAGTTATAATTATGCTTATCTCCCATTTAGGCAGTCTTTTGAAAATAAATTAGTTCTAAAAGTATGTCTTTGATCACCCATATTCAGGTTAGAGTGAAACAATTAAAAGAAAATCTCTAAAGTAAAGTATTGGGTCATTTTACAAAATGATGTTTAAAGCAATTCACGAAGGCACATACCATATTTCTCGCATCTGAAAGTCTGCCTCTGTATTCAGTGAACTTGGCCCTTCAAAAAAAAAAAAAAAAAAAAAAAACTGCCCGTGTCTCTCTATTCCATTCTCTCTCCCGAAAGGAGGAGGAGACAGAAGACGGAAAATATTGCGGGGTCGGGGGGAGGTGGGGAGGAGGCTTTATTGCCAAACCCCCGTACATTGTCGGAACATCGTAAATATCGGAAACGGATAAACTTGGGGGAATGTATATATCATGACGGAACAACCCGACGCCCCAAGTCCTGGGGAGGCTCAGTGCCATCATCTTCGCCGAAGCCAAAACTCAAACCCAACGAAATCCTGGACAGACCAGACATCTGAACACTCGGGTACCAGGGTGCTTTCATTTCTTCTCTCTCTCTCTCTCTCTCTCTCTCTCTCTCTCTCTCTCTCCGCCGAGACTTCCCTCTGTTTCCTCGATGTGAGATGGAGTGGGAATTTGGCTTAAGAGAAATGATGATGATGAAAAGAGGTAAAGGGACGGAAAGATGAGTTCTAATGCGGCTGGACTTTTTCTCTGTAGACGCGAGCGAGTGGTATAGTAGATTCACATCAGCCGTGCATTTGATGTCTATGCCAGTCACTTACGACGCTCCTGATTGGCTGTTGATAAGCCAATCACGGAGATGAAAACTCTCAGTCTCTCTCGAGATTTCACATGGGTAGGAGCTATGTTCCACCTCTCGTTTGTATTACATCTCCTATGGTAGAGCAACAATCGGTTGACATTTGTAAAGCTAAACGTAAAGTTTCGAGGTCTGCTTTACTTAATTAGAACTTTGAATCAAATAGCAATATCCACAAGGACAATGGAGGCTTTTTTTAAATTTTCATATTATTTTCATTCTTTTACAGCCTTTACTTGCTTTGTACTTATTTGACTTAGGCTAATAAAGAAAATATAGACACGAAATCATAAAAAAAAATTAACGAAAATAAAATTATAGATACGTTTATCTGGCACTCTGTCTGCCTTTTAGATCTTGCTTGCTACAAGGGTCTAAAATATGCTTATTTTCCGTTAACGATAATTTTTAATCCGTGTACCATTATAAAGGAGGCATTCACGGATTATCGCTATTGTTATCGTTCATAATACAGTTCACGTCTCATGCAACCATTCACCAATGAGTTCTTACTCAAATAGCGATTTCCCTTTTGAGCCTAAATCACCTGATTTAATGACGCAACGGAAAGAGATAATAGATGATAACAATCAGAAACTAATAATGGATTAGTTTACAT
>NC_061101.1:8665089-8670089 GCF_015104395.2 Macrobrachium nipponense | reverse complement strand
GTACTTGTCATTCGTGAATGATCTCATTGATGAAAAAGAGAATACGTTTACTATACAGTTTAATGCGTTTTTTTTTTTTTTTTTTTTTTTTTTTTTTTTTTTTGTGAAACTTGTCCAGAAGATTTTAATTTATATTGAAAAATATAAATTAAAAATGCTCATACTAAAGGAAAAATAAATATAATTGTCAATGAAAACAGCTGTTTTATCCTAAATATGGAGTGATCTGGTCCCTTTAAAACCTTGATAAATTTGATTTTCGGCTTTGTAAAGTATATATTATATATATTATATAATCTAATATATTATATAGTAATATATTTATAATATGTATATATATATATATATATATATATATATATATCTAGATAGATAAATAATAAATATAATATATATATATATAGATTATATATATATAGATATATATATATATATATATACATATCTAAATATATATATATATATATATATATAGATATATGTAGGGATATTTTTAAAAATAAATATATAAATAATATATAGGAATTATACATATCTAATATATATATATATATATATATATATATATATATATATATATAACATCATATATAATTATATATATATATATCTATATATATATTATATTATATATATAGATATATCATATATATATACTATATCATTTTTTAAGAACAGAAGTGCTAAGCACAAACGAGCTTCAGTATGATGATATTACGGCCATTTAATTATTGTCTCTGAAGTAGTTAATCAGCCTGCTTAAAATAAATCTCACGTTACCTGTAATTATAAACCGAAAAATCGAAAAGGTTTTATATTTTTCTGGTAAAACTTCTAAACGCTATCACCTTTTGTTAATTTACTGATAATATCAAAAGACCTTTTTTGGATCAAAATCAGTTCCGCCAGTGAGTCAGCTGATGATCAGATAATCAGTTGCACATTTAAAGTTCAAGGTCTTTTGTGGGGAAAATGATATACTGATAATGAAAAAGATTTTTTTTTTTTTTTTTTTTTACCGCCAGTAAACGAAATAATTTGACCAGTCCATTCGTATTGGGGGGAGGCTTTCAAGGTCACCCACCGATCCAGCCCCGCCCCCCCCCCCCCACAACACACACACACACAAACGCATACAATTTACAAAGTTAACAGTAAAATATTTTTCAACTGCAATATGATTTCTTGATTTCTATAGACTTGATCCGTCATGGCGTCACTAAACCAATCAATACAAACAAAAATATTCAAATGATGTAATTAAAGAAGATCAGGAAGAAACTGCCTTTTTATCAATCAATTATTTTAAGACACATTTATATAATCTCCTACCTTCATAAATAGATAAAGACACCAACAGGGTACCTTTTTCGTCGTTTCCCACTTTACAAAACCTGTTACGGTTGGTATTCCTGGCTCCAAGACTAATGAAGGTTAAATACTACAATCTTTTGAGTTTTTTCCTGTGAAATGAATGGATGAAAGCTAGAAGAACGATTAAACCTACACATGAAAAGCGTTGGAATATTAGTTCATAAACTGACAAAATACTATTGTCAAATTAGAGGCACAACGATAAATGGCCATTTTATTTAGATTTCTTATATGACTTCGAGCACAACAATGTTGGCTATCCTGATGTTAAATACCTGAAGGATTTAAAAGCAGCATTTCTTTAATTTAATTTCTTGCGATATTTGCTGACCAAAGAAATATCGTTGATGCAAAACTATTTTGTTGACTATATTTTCTATAAGGTTTTAACTCTCATAGCAGCATCTCTGAATATACAAAATTTAGCCCAAATAAAATGTAATCGAATCATAATGTTTACTTTTAATGGCAACGAAAAGTTTGGAGTACCAACTTAGTGAAATCTGAAATTAAAGGAACTAAAATCAGGGTTTCGCTTCATGAGAAATTTATTGAACCAAAAATACTAGATTAATAACAGTTCCCCTTTATGTACATAATGCAGGCTAAAAATTTTAATTATCAGAGTAACATAATCCCCTAGAGCTTCTTGTTATGTTGGTAACCCTACTTCAACTGTTTTGATCTAATTAGTCTGAAAAGAATACTACTAGTGCCATCTGTTGGCACCTCGAGAATCACTCATCGTCAAAATAAAAACTATTGAGTCGTCTATGAGACAAAAAATATGATTTACGGATATGTACAGGTAACGGTTGTGAAGTATAAAACGAATATATTGAAATATCTATATCTAATTGAGTAATTTTTTAAAATAATTAATTCGAAAGATAATTTGTAAAGTTGGTTTTATTACGACAAACGGCGTGGCAATAGGTACATGTGCATTCAGGAAGTCCAACAATATCCTTAACCGGTTACTATTTATTACAGGCAAAAATACTACTATTTAGGGCCAGAAAAAGAGATGTTGGATATATTTATGTACAATCTTATTTTCAATCTTGATAAATAAGATAAAGGCACCATGAGGTACTTATTTTTAGTTATTTCCTTCTTTTGAAAATCATTTACGGTTCGTATACCTGGCTCCAAGGGTAAGGAAGGTTAATGACTGCAGTCCTTTTAGTTTTTATCCTGACACAATAAATGTTGAAAAGCTAAAAGAACGATTAAACCTTCCAGTGAAAGAAGAATTGTTTTATTCCTAGAATGACAGATAATTGCCGCAGTTGGAAGCAAGTGGACAAATGACAACTTTAAGTAAATTTTTATGTTATTTTGAGGATTTTAATGTTGGCTATCCTGATGCAAGTAAAAATAGTATTTTCTTGATCTAATATCTTCCTATATTAGCTAACCCAAGGAATGCTGCTGATGAAAAAATATTTTATTTTTTATGTTATTAAATGAAGACTATTTGATCTCAGCAGCATCTCAGAGTAAGTTAAATTTAGCCAAAATAAAATGTAAAAGAATCGCAATCGTTACCTTTGTGGCAACTAAAAAGTCAGAAGTACCAACTATTTAAAACCTCAAATTAGATAAATAAAAGTGAATGTGTCGCTTCATGCGATATTTATTGAACCAAAAAGGCTAAAATTATCATAGTTATATTTTTCTCCTGTGATTCAGGCTGAGTATAATTAGATATCCGTGTAAAATAATTCGTGAGAGCTTTGTGTCGTGTTGGTCATCCTGTTTCCTCAATGTACAAAATAGTATTCAGAATCCGTGTTGCCACAAACTACAAGAATTTATGAGTTTCATTTATTTTACTTAGAATGCTCCTATCTATTTAATACTTAATAATGATGAATTAAAGAGAATTCCTAATTCTTTTAAAAATAAGGAACTATAAACAATATTGCAAATAAAACTTTACAAGGGGATACCACCAATCTCTTATGGCGTGGGACATCTCCAGCTGATCAATTAGGCAGTAGTAGTCTCCTAATCTTTGGGACCTTTAAAGAATTAGCGTTTGATATCATTATAAACCGAGCGACTTCCATTAACAATTTCTCTCAATTTTGTACCGAGATGTTTCGACAACTTAAGAAATATATCTTGTTTTTATTTTAGTTAAAATAGAGTATAATAGAATTTTGATTTTACGTTTCTTAACGTAACAAAGAAAAAATTACTGTTATTTGCTTATTGAGAGGTCATCCCCGACTTTAAAGTCGTACTCGAAGCATAGCTCATACTCAAGGTTGGTGTCATGTTCAAGGCCGATTGGACATTGACAAATTGAAGCTACACTCGATTTCATGTGACACTCAAAGACCTGAAGTCATTCTTCAACCTCAAGTCATACTTGAAGCTCGAATCATCCAAATTTAAAGTCATACTAAAAGTCTACATCATACTCGAACTTCAAGTCATACTTGAAACTTAGGTCATGAGATAAACTGTAGTGATACTCAAGATCCAAGTCACACAGGAAGCCTAAATCTTCGTAGTTCGAAGTCATACTCAAAGTCCACGTCATACTTGAACCTCAAATCATACTGGAAAGCTTTATGAATATGTATAGCGATAACACTTTTCAAAATACCTTATGAAATATATTTAGCAAATATTTTATATTTGACAAAGGGAACAATCAAAGAAATATAAAAGTTCAATCCATGTTTATTTCAGACTGCAGAAAAGATAAAGCCAAAAACACCAATTCGCCATGAAAAGTTGGTATGATAGTGGATGATCCTAGTCTTCTTTCCATCAGTAGGAATTTATACTGGGCATTTGGATAGCTGAAGAAATGGAAAGAATTTTGTTAACACATAAATTTGCATATACAAATATATATATATATATATATATATATATATATATATATATATATATATAAATTAATAAATGAAATATAACAATAATTCAGTTCTTAATATTTATATGTAGGTATCTTGAATAAAGTTTATTTCAACAGAACTGAAATTTCTTACCAGAGTGGCCAAAGTAGTTTTGAAGTGGCGTAACCTGCAAAGGAGGCCTTTTTTTATCTTATCGGTAAATTGTGTTATAGATTTCATAATATATATATATATATATATATAGATAGATAGATAGATAGATAGATATATATATATATGATATATAGTAGATAGATATAATATATATATATATATAGTATATATATATATATATATATATATATAGATCGAGATATATGTATATTATATATATGAATATATATATATAAACATTCTGTATTTTGATTATACATAATCAGACTCATATATGTTTAATTTTTTTGATCTAGGAGATATAGAGTAAGAGCCAGAATATAAGGTGGCTACACTATAGATGAACTAAAAGGTCTACACGAGAAAATAAAGTAATTTGCTGAATGCTTATTTGAATAAGTTTACATATCCAAGGTTTGACTTACGGCGCCGCACACAATGGTGGTTGGGTTGAAAAACTGTCAAAGGAGAAGGAATGATTTTCATATTAGAATAACAATCAAAGAATAAATGAGATTATTAGACGCATTTTTGTTAGTGTCTCGAGATGCTTACTGTAACGCAATAAAAAGCCCATAAAAAATATTGTGATTG
>NC_061101.1:8647589-8655089 GCF_015104395.2 Macrobrachium nipponense | reverse complement strand
TATATATATATATATATATATATATATATATATATATATATATATATATATATATATTATATATATATATATATATATATATATATATATATATATATATATATATATATATATATATATGTCCTTATGTCCCTTATTTAGTATTATGATAGCTAAGAAAGAGAAATCCTTATCGCTAAATCTGTTCATATAACAAACCAAATAATATCCCAAGATTCCTTTAAACCAATACTTTTAAGACTAATGTGAATTTATTGAAACCGCTTAAATCTTAGATAAAAATCGTGGTAAATTTCTTTATACGAAAATTGTAATTCTGTTTTTAACATTTCATTTGCTTTTTGTCTATGTGAATGCAGTTAGGGAAAAACATTATTTATTTTACCTAATATTAGTTGATTCCTTCCCAGTTATTATTATTATTATTTTTTTTTCGCTCTATCACAGTCCTCCAATTCGACTGGGTGGTATTTATAGTGTGGGGTTCCGGGTTGCATCCTGCCTCATTAGGAGTCCATCACTTTTCTTACTATGTGCGCCGTTTCTAGGATCACACTCTTCTGCATGAGTCCTGGAGCTACTTCAGCCTCTAGTTTTTCTAGATTCCTTTTCAAGGATCTTGGGATCGTGCCTATTGCTCCTATGATTATGGGTACAATTTCCACTGGCATATCCCATATCCTTCTTATTTCTATTTTCAGATCTTGATACTTATCCATTTTTTCCTTCTCTTTCTCTTCAACTCTGGTGTCCCATGGTATTGCGACATCAGTGAGTGATACTTTCTTCTTGACTTTGTCAATCAACGTCACGTCTGGTGTATTTGCACGTATCACCTTATCTGTTCTGATACCATAGTCCCAGAGGATTTTTGCCTGATCGTTTTCTATCACTCCCTCAGGTTGGTGCTCGTACCACTTATTACTGCAAGGTAGCTGATATTTCTTGCACAGGTTCTAGTGGAGGGCTTTTGCCACTGAATCATGCCTCTTTTTGTACTGGTTCTGTGCAAGTGCCGGGCATTCGCTTGCTATGTGGTTTATGGTTTCATTTTTCTTATTGCACTTCCTACATATGGGAGAGATGTTATTTCCGTCTATCGTTCTTTGAACATATCTGGTTCTTAAGGCCTGATCTTGTGCCGCTGTTATCATTCCTTCAGTTTCCTTCTTTAGCTCTGCCCTCTGTAGCCATTGCCATGTGTCATCGCTGGCTAGTTCTTTATTCTGTCTCATGTATTGTCTGCGCATTGGTTTGTTGTGCCACGCCTCTGTTCTGTTTGTCAGTCTCCTGTCTCTGTATATTTCTGGGTCTTCGTCTACTTTCATTAGTCCTTCTTCCCATGCACTCGTTAGCCACTCTTTTTCACTGGTTTTCAGATATTGCCCCAGTGCTATGTTCCGATGTTAACGCAGTCCTCTATACTTAGTAGTCCTCTCCCTCCTTCCTTTCATGTTATGTATAGTCTGTCCGTATTTGCTCTTGGGTGTAGTGCTTTGTGTATTGTCATATGTTTCCTGGTTTTCTGATCTATGCTGCAGTTCTACCTTCGTCCATTCCACTATTCCTGCGCTGTATCTGATTACTGGCACTGCCCATGTGTTTATGGCTTTTATCATATTTCCGGCGTTGAGTTTTGACTTGAGTATCGCCTTGAGTCTTTGCATATATTCTTTCCTGATCGTGTCCTTCATCTCTTGGTGTTTTATATCCCCTCCTTCCATTATTCCCAGGTATTTGTATCTTGTCTCATCTATGTGTTTGATGTTTCTCCCATCTGGTAGCTTTATCCCTTCAGTTCACGTTACTTTACCTTTTTGTATGTTGACTAAGGCGCATTTTTCTATTCCAAACTCCATCCTGATGTCCTCAGATACAATCCTTACAGTCTGGATTAGGGTATCTATTTCCTTGATGCTCTTACCATACAGCTTGATGTCGTCCATGAACATCAGATGGTTGATTTTGTTACCTCTTTTCTTGAGTTGGTACCCGGCATCCATCTTCTGTAGTACTTTTGTCATGGGAATCATGGCTACTACGAAGAGTAGTGGGGACAGTGAGTCGCCCTGGAAGATCCCTCTCCTGATATTAACCTCTGCTAGTCTTATTCCAGAGCTTGTAAGTATTGTATCCCAGTTGTGCATTGTATTTTTGAGGAAGCTGATGGTGTTTTCCTCTGCCCCATATATTTTCAGGCATTCTATTATCCAAGTGCGTGGTATCATGTCGAAGGCTTTCTTATAGTCTATCCATGCCATGCTTAGGTTAGTTTTCCTTCTCCTACTGTTCTTCATTACCATTTTGTCATTAGGAGTTGGTCTTTTGTGCCCCTACACTTCCTTCTGCAGCCTTTCTGTTGGTGGGGGATTGTGTTTGTCTCCTCTAGGTAGTTGTATAGCCTTTCATTGATGATACCTGTTAGCAACTTCCACATTATTGGTAGGCAGGTGATAGGCTTGTAGTTACTGGCTATATTTCCCTTACTCTTGTCTTTTTGTACTAAGGATGTTCTTCCTGTGGTCATCCTTTTGGGTGGATGGTGATTTGAGATACAATATTGGAGTTGTTCTGCTATTCGTGGGTGTAGGGTCTTGAAGTTTTTGAGCCAGTATCCATGGACTTCATCGGGACCTGGGGCTTTCCAGTTTGGCATTTTCTTTAGTTGGTGTCTGACTGTGTGTGTCGTGATCTCTGTGAATCTTTTTTATTTTTTATTTTCCCTGTTTCTTCTTCCTTGACTTCCTGGAGCTATGTTGCATGTTTGTTTTGTGATACCGGATTGCTCCATATGTTTTCCCAGAGTCTCTTACTTGGTTCGGCTTCAGGAATTTCTTGGTGGTTGTCTTCCCCTCTTAGTTGGCTGTATAGTCTTCTCTAGTTCGTTCCGAATAGTTTGTTCTGTTGGTATCCCCTATTCCTGTTCATGCACCGTTGGATCTTATGTGCTTTGGCCTTAAGCCTCTGTTTTACATCTTCTATTGTGTTATTTAGTCCCCTCTCTTTTACTTTGTATTTCTCGTTGAGTTCCTCCCTTGTTTTCTTGCTTCTTAGCCTTTTTTCTGCCATCTCTTTCAGTTTACTCAAGTCAGATGTCATCACCACGATTTGCTTTTCCAGGCGCCATTTCCAAGGAGGTTGCTGTTTTGTTTTCTGTTGGGTTGGTTGTGCTGGTGGTGTTGGTGTTCAAATCCCCATCAGTTCTGCTACTAAGCTTGCTCCTTCATTTTCCAAGTTATTTGTTTCTGTGATACTGGTAGTGTGTATTATGCCCATTTTTTCATTGACCTCACTTGTTTTCTCCCTTAATTTCTTGGTGTTGTAGGCTTTCATGGAGGGGATCTTTGTTCTCTCTGTATCTGGCTCCATCCATTGTCTAATCTTTTCTACCCATTCCGTCCTCTCTGTTACTTCGCCTGTGTTTCTTCGTGTGTCGTTGTTTGATACCTCATCATCCCTGTCGCCTTCTGTGGCATCGTCTCTCAATTCGTCAGACGACCTCCAAGTACCTGACCGTCTTCCCCTTCAATTGGGTTGAATACCTGGCTGCCGGACGAAACTCCTCTGTTGCCAGAGATTTCATTTACGTCGTTGTCGTTTATTCCTTCATTTCTTAACATCATTGCTGAGTTTTGCTATTTAACCCATAGCTGGACCCTACCCCATCAGGGATAGGTACTCATTTACAGCTGAGTAGACTGAGGAAATTATGGTAAAGGTCCATTTCCAAGGAATTAATATTATTATTATTATTATTATTATTATTATTATTATTATTATTATTATTATTATTATTATTATTATTATTATTATTATTATTATTATTATTATTATTATTATTATTATTATTATTATTTTCGAGATTCAAAACTATATTTAAAAAATTAAATCACTGATAAAAGTTGACGACTAAAGGAAAAAGCGAATATCGTTCATCAGTGCCGATATGAGTTTTTCTAAACATTATTATTATTATTATTATTATTATTATTATTATTATTATTATTATTATTATTATTATTATTATTATTATTAAAGAGGTACCATTGTTTTTTATTGTCCTTATTGTACTCATAACTTCTGTTTCTTGAGAGAACTGACAATAACCTAATATCACATTAAAAAAAAGATATGGCAATAGTTTTGAAGTTTGTGAAATCAGGTTGGAAAATGTTAATAATGAGGAGAGACTTTTATACACTATTTTTAAACCAGGTTTTTTAAAAAGTAGGTGAAAAGGGAAATAATTGATGATATTTTTGTGTTGTTTCATATGGTAAGTTATGGATTGTTAGGTGAAGATATGATAAGAAAAAGAATTTGTAGTAAATACAGTAATCCCACTTTTATATATAGGTATATAGATATGTGTATGCATATATATATATATAGATATATATATATATATATATTATATATATATATATATATATGTATATATATATATATATATATATATATATATATATATATATATATATATATAGATATATATATATAGATACATACTATATTATATATACATATATATATATATATATATCATATATATATTATATATATATATATATATATATATATATTTATATATATATATATATATATATATATATATATATATATATATATATATATATATACGTATATATATTATAATATATATATATATATATATATATATATATATATATATATATATATATATATATATATATAATATATATATATATATATATATACACACACACACATATATATATATATATATATATATATATATATGAATATATATATATATATATATATATATATATATATATATATTATATATATATATATATATATATATATATATATATATATATATATATATATATATATATATATATATATATATATAATATATATATATATATCTATATATATAGTATGTATGTATGTATGTATGTATGTATGTATGTATGTATGTATAACTGAATCACCAAAGTTTGGAACGTGATAAATTCATAAATAAATGTATAAGCCACGAAGGAAAGATGAACAACGGAGTTTCTGCAAGATCTTTACACTCAACGACCTTTACTTAGCAGACAAACTGACTTACATGCGAAATTGAGAGTACAGGAAAGGTCGTATAAAGTAACAGATAGGGATTGTAAGGAGATTAGTACCTAGAATCCATCACACCTGGAGGATGAGTAACCTTTCCAAAGAAGCATAAACATGGTTAAATTGTACCCGTGTTTTTGCTTGTTTCGAGAGGTTACTCATTCTTCAGGTTTGTTGGATTCTAGGTACTAATCTCCTTACAATCCCTATCTGTTACTTATACGACCTTTCCTGTACTCTCAATTTCGCATGTAAGTCAGTTTGTCTGGTAAGTAAAGGTCGTTGAGTTGGAAGATCTTACAGAAACTCCGTTGTTTATCTTCCCTTCATGGCTTATATATATATATATATATATATATATATATATATATATTATTTCATATAATTATAGATACACACACACACACACACACACAGACACAGACACACACACACACACACACACACACATATATATATAATATATATATATATATATATATATATATATATAATATATATTGTTACGACCTTATTTACGGCCGTAATTTCAAGGGTTCTTGTCTCTACTCAGAATTTGCGGTCAGTAAAAAATGTAACACAGCAACTTAGGAACAAAAAGAACAAACACCTCAACAAAAAAGTTACAATATTTATTTACAAACACACACAAAAAAAGGTAATGGTTGGTAACGATAATAACCAAAATAAATGAATGTATAAATCAAGGGAAAACCAACCTTAAGATCTTTAAAAGATCACCTACAGCTAAATTAAACCCTAACATAAGAAGGAAATTTTAAATGTGACACTTCAGGCAGGTACCTGTCAAATTACTGGCCAGAAAAATCTAACCTAATAAACTAAGTTAGGTAGAAGGAAGCAAGAAAAAATAAATTGGAAACTTAATATTATTCCTACCTAACACAGACAAACTAACTTAAATGCTAAACTGAACTTATGTAAATAAACAATAAATTACGAAAAATAATCTTACAAATAGGTGCAAAGTAATAATCACAAGAGGCTTAGAGAATCATCTCCTCAGGTCATACCAGATCCAGAAGACCGTGCTGCAACCAGGAGCGTGCAAATCTACAGATACTCAGCGATCCACGATCGTCTTAATAGTTACAAAAATATCTCATACCTGTAGAAAGCCGCCCTACTTGTCTCCACGAGTTCCAAGAACTCACTGATGCTGATGCCGAGGTCAACCGGGTCAAGCTGCAATGCCTGCAGGCAACCCAAAATACCACGGGAACACCGAGGGTGGTAGCCTCCGAGAATCCGGGACGTCAACGGTTCTCGCACGCCACAAACTACACCGTTCTCAGTAGACACGGGCCAACTCGTTCGGAATCCTTCCGAAGAAACGAGGGGAAAAGGGGTCGTGGCTGATTAATACCGCGGGTGACAAACACCAGCGACCCACCACACCAAGGCAGCGAAAGGATTACAGAAGCGTGATCCAAATCTCCAAATCTCCGTACAAAACTGCAGAAGTGACCAAAGTTTTAAGTGCAAAGCGTCAGGCTGTGAGGAGGAACTCGAACTAACCCTGTCACGAATCACCACCCTTACGATCAAGCCTTCCACTCGAGTCAACACAGCTCATAGGAGAGAAAAACAACGATCGTTAATACGGCACTTCAATGGTTCACCAATACCGGGGGAGAAGGCGGTAAACAAAGCAAAACTGCGAAGTCATATGACTCCCTTAAAGAGTTCATCGAACTAATAAACGATACTAACTTGTTAAAAAAAAACTTAACCTAAAATAAGATCAAAAGGTTGGATAACTATTAACAAATTATAATTTAACAAATTATTAATTTACTTTAATCTAATACCTTTCTCCCCCTACAAAAAATTTTTTAATCAAATAGAGTAAAATTTTTTATACAACCTAAAGAATCAATTAAATCTTAAAATAGCATCAATTTTAAAAGTAAAGATAACCTTAATGTAAACATGCATAGAATTATCTAATAAAGCACACACAATTGTGCATTACACATTCTGAAATAAAAAGGTCGGCATTAAATATACCTCAATTAAACATACCAATATATAAACAGTCTAATTAAATACAAAGCCTGGAAATAAAATAAAAAGTAATCGAACAAAATTCTATAGCCAAGAACAAAATGTACTAAATCACAGAAAATGATAAAGTTCTGAAATTCCAAAAGTTCTTGCCAAAAATTAAAGATATAAATAGCACAAAGACCTACCTATCAGCTAATAAGAAACTATTACAATAATAGAACTGAATATTTCTTACAACTAATACTTAAAACTAAAAACAACACTGGCAAAGAAAACAGAATTATCATATAAATAAACGAAACAACCGAACAACGTCGGACAAAACCATAAAGTTAGCACTTGCTTTCACTCTAAATGAAC
>NC_061101.1:8645497-8647089 GCF_015104395.2 Macrobrachium nipponense | reverse complement strand
AACAATCAAAATACCTTTGGAATAGTCTCTCTATTCTTACAATGAAAACGGTAGTAAAATAATGGATAGAGATTTCACAAAAATTTTGATATTGTTTTAAATCCTCGGCATAAAGACCTGTAATTTCTACTGACATTAATCAAGCCACAAAATATGATGTAGGCGGAAGTGGACACTTGCCATTGGTGGTATAAAAGACCCAGTTAGCAGGCAGTCTACGAAGTTAAGCCAAGAATCGTTACCCATTTAACTTACTTCTGGTATTTTTAAGAGAAACTCTAAAAATTTGCGTCATTTAGAGACAATTATAATCTCCTGACAAAACATCAAAAAGTTCCCTTTTGCATTCTGTAATGAGAGTGCAAACTTTCAACATTAATATAAGCTATTGATTTTGCCTTTTTATAATTGACATTTTGTTTACAGAATTAAACTGAAGACGCCTTCATATTACGATGAAGTCCATTTTCTTTGCTTTGGTCATCTTTGCTGTGGCTATGCAGGTAAATGGAGACTTCTTCTTTCGCCAAGTTTTTTTGGAAATCTTTGGTTATTCGAACCAAAAATAAATCTGGAAAATTCTGCGGTTCTAGGATGCTTATATATATATATATATATATATATATATATATATATATATTATATATATATATATATATATATATATATATATATGTATATATATATATATATATATATATATATATATATATATATATATATATATATATATATATATATATATACATATATATGTATCAGAAACCAAAATGTACACAAGGTACATATGTAATTTCGAATTAGTTTTTACTTCTCTGATAACTCTTTTTATATCCCATTTCTAACAGGTTTTTTCGGATAACTTAACCGTTAAGCAAAGAATTTTTTTTTTTTTTTTTTTTTTGCACATTAAAGGTTTGCAATATTTATCGTAAGACTTCACTTATGTTCCATGAACTCATGAATTTAACAATTTTGTGATTTAAATACTTCATATCATTGCAAGAATTGAATACAATTCTTAAATCTATGATTTCAATTACCTTTGAATAGGGAATATTGTTTGATTGAGAATGTAGAATTAAATTAATATTGTAACTATGCATTTTTTATTATTTCTCTTTATGATAAGGTCATCTGACATTATAATTCATATTTTAAATATTATTTCAGGGGCCGATACAGGCAAGGAAAAAATTTCTCACTAGCGTAAGTAAACTACCACTTTTAACTCAAAATTTAGTCTTCGTCTTATCTGAAATCATGTTTATGCAATTGGTGTCCAATGAATTTTTTATTTCTTAAAACATCGATTTTCTTACTTTTGCTGTAATTGCCTAACCATTATTGTTTATTAATGAATGGCGTTACGTCATCTTTCATACCATGACAGTCAGCATCTCGAGACATCTACGAAAATATGTCTCAGAATATAATTTGATCGTTAATTACGTTCTAATGGAAATCGATTGTTTCTTTAACAGCTGTTCAACATAACCACCATTGTGTGCAATACTGTTGTAAGTTAAACCTTGCATATGTTTTAATACTTATTTAAGTATCAGAAAACAATTTCATTTTCATTTGCACAA
>NC_061101.1:8632997-8640497 GCF_015104395.2 Macrobrachium nipponense | reverse complement strand
TCCTTCCATTATTCCCAGGTATTTGTATCCAGTCTCATCTATGTGTTTGCTGTTGCTCCCATCTGGTAGCTTATCCCTTCAGTCCTTGTTACTTTGCCCTTTTGTATGTTGACTAAGGCGCATTTTTCTATTCCAAACTCCATCCTGATGTCCCCAGATACAATCCTTACAGTCTGGATTTGGGTATCTATTTCCTTGATGCTCTTACCATACAACTTGATGTCGTCCATGAACATCAGATGGTTAATTCTGTTGCCTCTTTTCTTGAGTTGGTACCCAGCATCCATCTTCTGTAGTAACTTTTGTCATGGAATCATGACTACTACGAAGAGTATGTGACGGTGAGTCGCCCTGGAAGATCCCTCTCCTGATATAACCTCTGCTAGTCTTGTTCCAGAGCTTGTAAGTATTGTATTCCAGTTGCGCATTGTATTTCCGAGGAAGCTGATGGTGCTTTCCTCTGCTCCATGTATTTTCAGGCATTCTATTAGCCATGTGATATATATATAGCTCGTGTTATTTCAATTTTAATCAAACGCTTTTTCTAGACCCTCCTCCACAGGGCTTTTGTTTTACTCTGTCATCTAATTGGCTGACCTTTCATGAAGAAATAACAACTCTTTCAAACTATTTCAGGAACAACTCTTTTCCATCAAAACTATTCTTGAGACAGTTAAATATTATTATCCTTTTTCTCTGAGTAGTGTATATTCCAGGGGAGGAAATGTTACTTAAGTATTTAAGCGCAACTGGAGAGTAACTGGAAATTTAACAATTTCTAAGATGTAAGATTGATTCCAGAAAATAATGTGACAACACGAACGGCTTTCAGTGATAAAGTGAAAATGAAGAGAGACTTTGTCCCATGAAACGAAGATTTAAGTTGAAATATAATATAATCATCTTTCAAGAATTAGCACCTGCACTTTTGTCTTCTAATTTGCAATAAAAAACTTCAAAATAAAGTAAAAAGGATCGTTTTTTCCTCATAATTCTCCTCTCTGTGGAAATAAATATGGATTCGGGAGAAAGAAAATGCCGTCGATGTTACCTAAATAAATGTAGGATTTCCAATCTCTCTAGTGCAATATATTGATAGCGTTTTGAAATTATTGCAGTTACAGTGGAATCAGGAACGTTATTTGTAAACAGAACAAATTCAATAATAAAATTTAAATTATATGAAACAACAATCTTTTCCATGAGACAATTACTTGACAATTGTAAACCGCATAAGGTATTAGATTGGTTGTTCAAATGGTGGCGAACTGGGTGGGGATTAAGTATATAAAATAAAAAAAAGAAAACCTGTAAACGAAGGGATTTGCGAAAAAGGAACAAAACAACTTTCATTTTGATGTTACTGTTATTTGCAGCGTCCATTGCCTAAAAATGCTTATCAGAATAAAGGCTGAAGAAAAGAAGAACGCATTCATTATAAAGGAGGATTATCTGTGTAGCATTTGAATGACGACTAAAATTTGGGAAACTAAGAAACACACACACACACACACACACACATTATATATATATATATATATATATATATATACTATATATATATATACTATATATATATATATATATATATATATATATATGTGTGTGTGTGTGTGTGTGTGTGTTTATTTTATATATATATACATATATATATATATATAATATATATATATATATTAAATATATATATATATATATATTATATATATATATATATATATATATATATATATATATATATATATAAATAATCGTAATTAGCAATTACTGATATATATATATATATATATATATATATATATATATATATATATATATATATATATATATATATACATTGACATAAAACTTGTTACTGTATCCCCGCATATAGAAGTGGATAAGAATGGTATTGACTGCATTATAAGAAAAAAATGACCAATTATCATATTAATTTAAGGAGGAAATTAGGTAGAACTTTATGTTCGATTTCAATTATCTATTTGATACATTGACATCGTGATTCAAACAAACGAGAGCTTTAAAATGAAAAACGTTTTAAAATAGCAGTTTTTACTGAAAGTTTTCTTTTGCAATTTGTGTATTTTGGGATTAGGATGTTGCCGATTAGTCTAAATTATGCTCACAATAACTCTGAGATATGATAATAAAAAGACAATCAATGTTTCCATTATTAATTGTTATGACATACTATATATATATTATATATATATAATATATATATATATATATATATATATTATATATATATATATATATATATATATATATATTTATTTATTTATTTATATATTAGATAACAAAAATCAAACAGGCATACTTCTTTGAATTTCCTTTCCTATTTTATCGACTCACGTGATTATGAGTTTCTTTGGATACTACAGTTTGTTTAGTCCATCATTTTCGTGAATTCTCAATCCTACTGAATCTGATATCCAATATTTCACAGCAGTGTGATCAAGGCCGGAATTTCCTTTGTTCAAAGTAACTATTGTCGACTGGAATGAAGAATATCCTGCTATAAAGTTTGTCATTCTTTAGGGAAACGAAGTTTAATTAATTTATGTTTGTAACCTAATATAGTAGAGGGACGGACACGCCACACAGAGGTCCAAAAAAAAAGAAAAAAAATGTAACAGAGGAGAGAGAGGAGAGAGAGAGAGAGAGAGAAGACGAAGGGATTCACCTTTGACTTTACCCAAACCATAAATCAATTTAACCTTTGTTTCAGAACGTACACACCTGTGCTGAAGTGTTGCAACCCACACTTTGGAAACTCAGGATATATACCGGGAAGGTACGTCGATCTCATCAGAAGAGAACGACTTCTTTTGAGTAAGTTTCTCCATTGAATCTGATCATTTTCAAAAACTGAAAAGTAGTAGATACTCTTCTTGCATTTTAGTTTTCGTCATATATAGTTCTAATTTTTACGGAACATTTTCTATACAGAAAGTAAACAGATATCAGTAAGAATTCAAAGTATGACGTTTAGAAATTAATTTCTCAAAGGTTTCTAGCGATTGAAAGTGGCCCTCTAACTTTTAATCTAAGTTTTTTGTTTAAAGTCAAAACATTTGTACGTTAAGTTTTATTTGTCAGAATATTTTAAGAATATATCAACACAAGCTGAATGTACTTCAATTGAATTTAGAAAATATCCGAAGTACGTTGATAGACATTTTTTAAAATTATGACTTACATCAAAATTTTCATATAAGTTTTTTCCAGATTCTATCGAAAGACGCTGTTTTCTAAATATTCTTCAAAATGGCTTCAATTAATATTAAGCTACCTATGCATTGACAACAATAACCAAATCATGTTCTTTAAATTTATCTCAAAAATCTTTATTATAACAAAAGTTTAGAATGTCTTTGAATATTTCCTTCCAGTCTTGCAGAAGCATCCACCAAATTTTCAATCAAGATGATGAGAGTTATCTTATTTCTCTGCTTCGTATATTTTGCTGTTGCAGCCGTTCCTAACCAGGTATGTTCCTTAATTATATATATATATATATATATATATAATATATAATATATATATATATATATATATCTATATATATAACATATGTATATATCCTTTGTTTTCTCATTGTAGGATTATTTATCTGATACCCATAATTCAATATTCCTTATTTTGAAGAGCCAATAATATTAAAAAAGTATGTTAGCTAGCATGGGTTAACCATTGTATATAGTAACCACTGAAATATAATTTTCTGTCATAGAATTAATGCCAGCGATCTGTATATATTGGGAAATATTATAAATTTTATAAGAGAAATTCTCTATCATCATAATGTACTGCTTTAATGTTGAGCGAGGTCACATATTGTCACTTAAAATGTTGAGTAAATACAATGATAAATATTACGTCGATTTTAGTTATTTTTTAAAAACGAATACATTATAAGTCTTTACTTTTAGACTAACAATCTCCTGGATTGATTTACATTTGACATATTGAATGCTATGAAAAAAATCCAACATTTCTGATGGACCATTCAATTATAATTATCTTCATTGCCCTCTAATAATTCGCAAGGATAATCAGTCATATAATTTTGGTGGAATAAAATTTTTTTTTTAAAAAAAAAAAGTATGTAGAATTTTTTTTCTTGTTTTCACTAAATCTTTGATTTCAGGTTCTTCGAGACTAAAATCTTCGGCTCACTATTAAGTGATGTAAGTATTTTTTTTGTTTTCATATTTTGGCTACACGAATTATAACGATAATAATATCAGAGTAATACTATTATTTCCTAATAATTAATCTAACATTAATGGATGAATTACCCAAGTCCATTTTTTGTACACCTATTCTGATACCACCCTCAGTTCAGTCATCAAGTACAGAATTGACTGGTTAAGCAAACAGAGCAATGAACAGGTGAACATCCAAAATTCTGTTCTCCTCTTTTTATTATTAGTATTATTTTATTATTATTATTATTATTATTATTATTATTTTATTATTTTATTTTTATTTTATTATTTACCGTCACAGCTTGTCGTAAAATGCTGGCCTCTGCACCTGTGAGTAAATATATTTATTTTTCAAAATATTATCAAAATTAGACCGACTTGTTTACTGTTTATATATACATATATATATATATATAGATATATATATAGATATTATATATATATATATATATACATATATATTTATATATAAACAACGTATTAAAAAAATCTCTGAGAAATTTTGAATTGATAAATTCAAGTCCACTTTTAAAGGAAATAAATAACAAATTATGGTGAATGAAATTTAATTTCAGTACTGTTAATTTCATCATCTGATTTCCTCGTAAAGTGATGAACCCAAGTCCTATATCTCTGAAATCTGTTATATTTCCATACAGCTGAGCCATTATCAGATGCCGTGAATTTAATTCGTAAGTCCCAAAGAGATATCATCCAGCAACTGATCACCCCAAAACGACAATAATCAACAGCCTGAGATGGAGCTACAGAGGCAAAAGGAAGAAATGGACAAGAGAAAGAAATAAGGAAATATGGAGATGCTACTACTAAAAGCAACCCGACAGAGAGAGGATATAGAAGAAAGATTGGTCAACATCTGGCATGAGAGAATAACACCCCCCAAAACAAAGAGCTAGGCTGGCAGACCAAGTAAGGAACATAAAGGAAAAAAAAAAGAACTGCTCTCCCCAACAGAAAGAGAAGAACTGGAAAGGGAAATGTCACACCGACAAACGAATTACACGAAGACGAACTGAGAGACGATGCCACAGAAGACGACAGGGAGGATGAGGTATCAAACAACGACCACAACGAAGAACAAACACGACGAAGTAACAGAGAGGACGGAATGGGTAGAAAAGATTAGCAATGGATGGAGCCAGATACAGAGAGAACAAAGATCCCTCCCCCATGAAAGCCTACACACCAAGAAATTAGGGAGAAAACAAGTGAGGTCAATGAAATAATGGGCATAATACAGACCACCAGTATCACAGAAAACAAATAACTTGACATATGCAGGGAGCAAGATTAGTAGCAGAACTGATGGGATTACGAACACCAACACCACCAGCACACCAACCCACAGAAACCAAAACAGCAAACCTCCTTGGAAAAGGCGACTGAAAAAGCAATCATGGTGATGAGATCTGACTTGGAGTAAACTGAAAGAGATGCAGAAAAAAGGCTAAGAAGCAAGAAAACAAGGGAGGGGAACTCAACGAGAAATACAAAGTACAAAGAGAGGGATTAAAACAACACAATAGAAGATGTAAAACAGAGGCTTAAGGCCAAAGCACATAGATCCAACGATACATGAACGGAATAAGGGATACCAACAGAACAAACTATTCGGAACCACAGAAAAAGACTATACAGCCAACTAAGGGGAAAAGGGGAAGACACCACCCAGAAATTTCCTGAAGCCGAACCAGTAAGAGACTCGGGAAACATATGGAGCAATCCGGTATCACAACAACATGCATAACATGGCTCCAGGAAGTCAGGAAGAAGAAACGGGAAATAAAACAAAGATTCACAGGACATCACGACCCGACACAGTCAGACACCAACTAAGAAAATGCCAAACTGGAAAGCCCCAGGTCCCCGATGAAGTCCCATGGATACTGGCTCTAAACTTCAAGGCCCTACACCCCCGAATAGAGAACAACTCCAGCATTGTACTCAAATCACCAAGCACCCAAATGGATGACCACAGGAGAACATCCTTAGTACAAAAAAAGACAAGAGTAAGGGAAATATAGCCAGTAACTACAGGCCTATCACCTGCCTACCAATAATGTGAAGTTACTAACAGGTATCATCAGTGAAAGGGGAAAGCTATACAACTACCTAGAGGAAACAACACCATCCCCCACCAACAGAAAGGCTGCAGAAGGAAGTGTAGGGGCACAAAAGACCAGCTCCCTGATAGACAAAATGGTATGAAGAACAGTAGGAGAAGGAAAAAACCACCTAAGCATGCAATGGATAGACTATAAGAAAGCCTTCGACATGATAACCACACACATGGCTAATAGAATGCCTGAAAAATATATGGGCGAGGAAAATACCATCAGCTTCCTCAAAAAACTACAAAGTGCAACTGGAATCAAATACTTACAAGCTCTGGATAAGACTAGCAGAGGTTAATATCAGGAGAGGGATCTTCCAGGGCGACTCACTGTCCCCCAATACTCTTCGTAGTAGCCATGATTCCCATACAAAAGTACTACAGAATATGGATGCCGGGTACCCAACTCAAGAAAGATTGCAACAGAATCACCATCTGATGTTCATGGACGACATCAAGCTGTATGGTAAGGAGATCAAGGAAATAGATACCTAATCCAGACTGTAAGGATTGTATCTGAGGACATCAGGATGGAGTTTGGGATAGAAAAATGCGCCTTAGTCAACATACAAAAAGGCAAAGTAACGAGAACTGAAGGGATAAAGCTACCAGATGGGAGCAACATCAAACACATAGATGAGACAGGTACAAATACTGGGAATAATGGAGAGAGATATAAAACACCAAGAGGATTGAAGGACACGATCAGAAACAAAATATATGCAGAGACCTCAAGGCGATACTCAAGTCAAAACTCAACGCCGGAAATATGATAAAGCCATAAAACACATGGGGCAGTGCCAGTAATCAGATACAGCGGCAGGAATATGGAATGGACGAAGGCAGAACTCCGCAGCATAGATCAGAAACCAGGAAACATATGACAATACACCAAGACTACACCCAAAGAGCAAATACGGACAGACCTCTACATAACACGAAAGGAAGGAGGGAGAGGACTACTAGTATATAGGACTGCGTCAACATCGAAAACAGAGCAACTGGGGCAATATCTGAAACAACCAGTGAAGACGAGTGACTAAAGAGGGCATGGGAAGAAGGACTAATAAAGCAGGACGAGACCCAGAAATATACAGAGACAGGAGAAAGACAGAAAGAACAGAGGACTGGCACAACAAACCAATGCATGAC
>NC_061101.1:8612997-8630497 GCF_015104395.2 Macrobrachium nipponense | reverse complement strand
ATGGAGAAACTTACTCAAAAAGAAGTCGTTCTCTTCTGATGAGATCGATGTACCTTCCCGGTATATACCTGAGTTCCCAAGTATGGGCGGACACTCAGCACAGGTGTGTACGTTCTGAAACAAAGTTAAATTGATTTATGGTTTGGGTGAAGGCCAAGGTGAATCTCTCTTTGTTAAATTTTTTTTCTTTTGGTCTGTTTGCGTGTCCGTCTCTATATTGGTACAAATTAATAAATTAACTTTGTTTTTCCCTAAAGAATGACAAAGTTTATAGCATGATATTCTTCATTCCAGTCGACAATAGTAACTTTAACAAAGGAAATTCCCAGGTTGATCACATTGCTGTGAAATATTGGATATCAAGATTCAGTAGATAGAAAATTCACGAAAATGATGGGCTAAACAACTGTAGTAACCAAAGAAACTCATAATCACGTGAGTCGATAATACAGGAAAGTAAATCCACAGTAGTATGCCTGTTTGATTTTGTTATTTTAAAATACATATGTATATTTTAAATAACGAAATACTACGAGGCTTACTACTGTGGATTTACTTTCTAAAATTATAACATATCATAACAATTAAAAATGAAAACATTGATTGCCTTTTTCATTATCATATCTCGGAGTTATTGTGATCTTAATTTAGAGGAATCGACAACATTCGATTCCCAAAATACACAAATTTCTCAAATAGACTCTTTGGGTGTAAAATTGCTATTTTTAAAACGTTATTAATTTTAAACTCACATGTTTGTTAGATTCACGATACTAGAAGTCACAAATAGATAAGAAATCAACCATAAACTAAAGTTCTATGAAAGTTCCCTCTTTGAATTTTATATAATAATTCTCCTTAGTTGTTATTCTTATAATGTAGACAATAATACTTTCTTATCCACTACTATATGTTGTACACATGTAAAAATGATATATTATATATTATATATATATATATATATATGATATATATATATATATATGTCCTATAATAAATATTAATATATATATATATACACACATTTAATAAAGTGGGATTACTGTCCTTACTAAAAGAATAATATTTTTCTTAATCATATCTTCACCTGACAGTCTATACTCTTCCATATGAAACAATTCAAAAATATCATCTATTATCGTCTATTACACGTAAGTTTTAAGGAAGCCTGATTTAAAGATAGTGAGTAAAAGTCTCTCCTTATCATTAACCTTTTCCATCTTGATTTCGCTAAGTTCAAAACTATTGCCATTTATTTTTCTTAAATGTAATGTAAGTTATTATCAGTATTGTTAAGAAATAGCTTTAGGGTACAATAAACTACAAAATAAAAGTAAGACAATAACGACAGTAGAAAACAATGCTACTTCTTTATATAATAATAATAATAATAATAATAATAATATAATAATAATAATAATAATAATATAATAATAATAATAATAATAATAATAATAATGGGATAGACTATAAGAAAGCCTTCGACATGATACCAAACACATGGCTAATACAATGCCTGAAAATATATGGGCAGAGGAAAACACCATCAGCTTCCTCAAAAATACAATGCGCAACTGAATACAATACTTACAAGCTCTGGAATAAGACTAGCAGAGGGTTATATTAGGAGAGGGATCTTCCAGGGCGACTCACTGCCCCCACTACTCTTCGTAGTAGCCATGATCCCCATGACAAAGTACTACAGAAGATGGATGCCGGGTACCAACTCAAGAAAAGAGGCAACAGAATCAACCATCTGATGTTCATGGACGACATCAAGCTGTATGGTAAGAGCATCAAAGGAAATAGATACCCTAATCCAGACTGTAAGGATTGTATCTGGGGACATCAGGATGGAGTTTGGAATAGAAAAATGCGCCTTAGTCAACATACAAAAAGGCAAAGTAACGAGAACTGAAGGGATAAAGCTACCAGATGGGAGCAACATCACACATAGATGAGACAGGATACAAATACCTGGGAATAATGGAAGGAGGGATATAAAACACCATAGATGAGGGAAACGATCAGGAAAGATATATGCAGAGACTCAAGGCGATACTCAAGTCAAAACTCAACGCCGAAAAATATGATAAAAGCCATAAACACATGGCAGTGCCAGTAATCAGATACAGCGCAGGAATAGTGGGAATGGACGAAGGCAGAACTCCGCAGCATAGATCAGAAAAACCAGGAAACATAATGACAATACACAAAGCACTACACCCAAGAGCAAAATACGGACAGACTATACATAACACGAAAGGAAGGAGGGAGAGGTCCTACTAACGTATAGGAGGACTGCGTCAACATCGAGAACAGAGCACTGGGGCAATATCTGAAAACCAGTGAAGACGAGTCTAAAGAGTTGCATGTGAAGAAGGACTAATAAAAGTGGACGAAGACCCAGAAATATACAGAGACAGGAGAAAGACAGAGAGAACAGAGGACTGGCACAACAAACCAATGCACGGACAATACATGAGACAGACTAAAGAACTAGCCAGCGATGACACATGGCAATGTCTACAGAGGGGAGAGCTAAGAAGGAAACTGAAGGAATGATAAAAGCGGCACAGAATCAGGCCCTAAGAACCAGATATGTTTCAAAGAACGATAGACGGAAATAACATCTCTCCCATATGTAGGAAGTGCAATACGAAAATTAAACTATAAACCACATAGCAAGCGAATGCCTGGCACTCGCACAGAACCAGTACAAAAAGAGGCATGATTCAGTGGGAAAAGCCTCCACTGGAGCCTGTGCAAGAAACATCAGCTACCTTGCAGTAATAAGTGGTACGAACACCAACCTGAAGAGTGATAGAAAACGATCAGGCAAGATCCTCTGGGACTATGGTATCAGAACGGAAATAGGGTGATACGTGCAAACAGACCAGACGTGACGTTGATTGACAAAGTCAAAAAGAAAGTATCACTCATTGATGTTGCAATACCATGGGACACCAGAGTTTGAAGAGAAAAGAGAGGGAAAAATGGATAAGTATCAAGATCTGAAAATAGAAATAAGGAAATGGGTATATGCCAGTGGAAATCGTACCCATAAACATAGGAACACTAGGCACGATCCCAAGATCCCTGAAAAGGAATCTAGAAAACTAGAGGCTGAAGTAGCTCCAGGACTCATGCAGAAGAGTGTGATCCTAGAAACGGCACACATAGTAAGAAAAGTGATGGACTCCTAATGAGGCAGGAAGCAACCCGGAAACCCCCCCACACTATATACCACCCAGTCGAATTGGAGGACTGTGATAGAGTAAAAAAAAAAAAAAAAAAAAAAAAAAAAAAATAATAATAATAATAATAATAATAATAATAATAATAATTCCTTGAGAAAGGACCTTTACCATAATTTCCTCAGTCTACTCAGCTGTAAATGAGTACCTATCCCTGATGGGGTAGGGTCCAGCTATGGGTTAAATAGCAAAACTCAGCAAATGAAGGAATAAACAACAACGACGTAAATGAAACCTCTGGCAACAGAGGAGCTTCTTCCGGCAGCCAGGTATTCACCCAATTGAAGGGGAAGACAGTCAGGTACTTGGAGGTCGTCATCCAGCAACTGACCACCACTACGACAGTAACCAACCACCGCCTGAGATTGGAGCTACAGATGCAAACCAGGGGAAGAAATGGACAAGAGAAGAAAATAAGGAAATATGGAGATGCTACATCAGAAGCAACCCGACGGAGAGAGGATATAGAAGAAGGTTGGTCAACATCAGGAATGAGAGGCATGACACCCCCCAAACAGAGCAGAGGCTGGCAGACCAAGTAAGGAACATAAAGAAAAAGAACTGGTTCTCCCCAACAGAAAGAGAAGAACTAGAAAGGGAAATGTCACATGACAACGAATTACACGAAGACGAACTGAGAGACGATGCCACAGAAGGCGACAGGGATGATGAGGTATCAAACAACGACACACGAAGAAACACAGGCGAAGTAACAGAGAGGACGGAATGGGTAGAAAAGATTAGACAATGGATGGAGCCAGATACAGAGAGAACAAAGATCCCCTCCATGAAAGCCTACAACACCAAGAAATTAAGGGAGAAAACAAGTGAGGTCAATGGAAAAATGGGCATAATACACACTACCAGTATCACAGAAACAAATAACTTGGCATATGCAGGAGCAAGGTTAGTAGCAGAACTGATGGGGATTCGAACACCAACACCACCAGGACAACCAACCCAACAGAAACCAAAACAGCAACCTCCTTGGAAATGGCGCCTGGAAAAGCAAATCGTGGGATGAGATCTGACTTGAATAAACTGAAAGAGATGGCAGAAAAAAGGCTAAGAAGCAAGAAAGCAAGGGAGGAACTCAACGAGAAATACAAAGTACAAGAGAGGGGACTAAACAACACAATAGAAGATGTAAAACAGAGGCTTAAGGCCAAAGCACATAAGATCCAACGGTGCATGAACAGGAATAAGGGATACCAACAGAACAAACTATTCGGAACGAACTAGAAAAGACTATACAGCCAACTAAGAGGGGAAGACAACCACCAAGAAATTCCTGAAGCCGAACCAAGTAAGAGACTCTGGGAAAACAAATGGAGCAATCCGGTATCACACAACAAACATGCAACATGGCTCCAGGAAGTCAAGGAAGAAGAAACAGGGAAAATAAAAAAAAGATTCACAGAGATCACGACACACACAGTCAGACACCAACTAAAGAAAATGCCAAACTGGAAAGCCCCAGGTCCCGATGAAGTCCATGGATACTGGCTCAAAAACTTCAAGGCCCTACACCACGAATAGCAGAACAACTCCAGCATTGTATCTCAATCACCATCCACCCAAAAGGATGACACAGGAAGAACATCCTTAGTACAAAAAGACAAGAGTAAGGGAAATATAGCCAGTAACTACAAGCCTATCACCTGCCTACCAATAATGTGGAAGTTGCTAACAGGTATCATCAGTGAAAGGCTATACAACTACCTAGAGTGACAAACACAATCCCACAACAACAGAAAGGCTGCAGAAGGAAGTGTAGGGGCACAAAAGACCAACTCCTGATAACAAAATGGTAATGAAGAACAGTAGGAAAAGGGAAACCAACCTAAGCATGGCATGGATAGACTATAAGAAAGCCTTCGACATGATACCACACACATGGCTAATAGAATGCCTGAAAATATATGGGGCAGGAGGAAAACACCCATCAGCTTCCTCAAAAATACAATGCACAACTGGGATACAATACTAGCAGAGGTTAATATCAGGAGAGGGATCTTGCAGGGCGACTCACTGTCCCCACTACTCTTCGTAGTAGCCATGATTCCCATGACAAAAGTACTACAGAAGATGGATGCCGGATACCAACTCAAGAAAAAGAGGTAACAAAATCATCATCTGATGTTCATGGACGACATCAAGCTGTATGGTAAGAGCATCAAGGAAATAGATACCCTAATCCAGCCTGTAAGGATTGTATCTGGGGACATCAGGATGGAGTTTGGAATAGAAAAATGCGCCTTAGTCAACATACAAAAAGGCAAAGTAACGAGAACTGAAGGGATAAAGCTACAGATGGGAGCAACATCAACACATAGATGAGACTGGATACAAATACCTGGGAATAATGGAAGGAGGGGATATAAAACACCACAGATGAATGGACACGATCAGGAAAGAATATCTGCAGAGACTCAAGGCGATACTCAACTCAAAACTCAACGCCGGAAATATGATAAAAGCCATAACGCATGGCAGTGCCAGTAATCATATACAGCGCAGGAATAGTGGAATGGACGAAAGCAGAACTCGCAGCATAGATCAGAAAAACAGGAAACATATGACAATACACAAAGCACTACACACCAAGAGCAAATACGGACAGACTATACATAACACTAAAGGAAGGAGGAGAGGACTACTAAGTATAGAGGACTGCGTCAATATCGAGAACAGAGCACTGGGGCAATATCTGAAAACCAGTGAAAACGAGTGGCTAAAGAGTGCATGGGAAGATGGACTAATGAGAGACTGACAAACAGAACAGAGGCGTGGCACAACAAACCAATGCACGGACAATACATGAGACAGAATAAAGAACTAGCCAGCGATGACACTGGCAATGGCTACAGAAGAGAGAGCTAAAGAAGGAAACTGAAGGCATAATAACAGCGGCACAAGATCAGGCCCTAAGAACCAGATATGTTTAAAGAACGATAGACGGAATAACATCTCTCCCATATGTAGGAAGTGGAATACAAAAAATGAAACCATAAACCACATAGCAAACGAATGCCCCGGCACTTCACAGAACCAGTACAAAAAAGAGGCATGATTCAGTGGCAAAAGCCCTCCACTAGAGCCTGTGCAAGAAACATCAGCTACCTTGCAGTAATAAGTGGTACGAGCACCAACCTGAAGGAGTGATAGAGAACGATCAGGCAAAAATCCTCTGGGACTATGGTATCAGAACAGATAAGGTGATACGTGCAAATACACCCGACGTGACGTTGATTGACAAAGTCAGAAGAAAGTATCACTCACTGATGTTGCAATACCATGGGACACCAGTTGAAGAGAAAGAGAAGGAAAAAATGGATAAGTATCAGATCTGAAAATAGAAATAAGAAGGATATGGGATATGCCAGTGGAAATTGTACCCATAATCATAGGAGCAATAGGCACGATCCCAAGATTCTTGAAAAGGAATTTAGAAAACTAGAGGCTGAAGTAGCTCCAGGACTCATGCAGAAGAGTGTGATCCTAGAAACGGTGCACATAGTAAGAAAAGTGATGGACTCCTAATGAGGCAGGATGACAACCCGGAACCCCACACTATAAATACCACCCAGTCGAATTGGAGGACTGTGATAGAGCGAAAAAAAAAAAAATAATAATAATAATGATAATAATAACTGGGAAGGAATCAACTATATTAGGTAAAATAAATAATGTTTTTACCTAACTGCATTCACATAGACAAAAGCAAATGAATGTTAAAAAAAGAATTACAATTTTCGTATAAAGAAATTTACCACGATTTTTTATCTAAGATTTAAGGGTTTCAATAAATTCGCATTAGTCTTAAAAGTATTGGTTTAAAGGAATTTTGGTGTTATCATTTGGTTGTTTGTTATATGAACATTTAGCTATCATAATACTAATAAGGCACATAAGGATATATATATATATATATATATATATTATATATATATATATATATATATATATATAGTATATATATACATATATATATGTATATATATATATATATATATATATATATATATATATATATATATATATATATATATACATATATATATATATATATATATATATATATATATATATATATATATATATAATATATATATATATATTTATATACAAACATATATATGTATATACACACACACACACACACATATATATATATATATATATATATATATATATATATATATATATATATATATATATATCCACATATATACATATACATAATGCCGCACATTCGCAGACTATAGGACAATGATTTCAGCTTCCCTCCTGCGTATTATCAGGTAGCTAATCTTGCTTGCATTTAGTATTTCTTATTGAGACGCTGACTTTGCAGTATTTTCCTTACGTGATTCACCGAAAATAACAAGAGATTCCGTATCACATCCATTTTCGTCAGCGAGTCAGCTAATGATCGGGATATCAGATGTGCTTCTCAGTACCGAGGTCTTTGTGGTCAAGATAATATAGCGACAAGAAATAATTCTGTCTTTTTTTCCTTGATATAAGAATTGGTTGGACCTGTCTTTATTTTAGCCGATGTACGTTCATGAAGAATTACTTTCATATACGAACACACACATTCTATATAAAGTGTGTATGTAAGATATTTATAATGTTTTCACTAGACGTTGGATTGCTTTAACTTTCAACAGCTGTATACAAGAAAATATTCGGCAAAAGACCTTCAACAGTACAGATATTATAGCGTCATGAATATCAGTGTTTATATGGTAGGAAGTAAGACAGAAAGACCAGCTTTTTATGACTGTGTAACACTAAAGTGTATATGAGGTTTTCTGACATTAACTTAGAGAGAGAGAGAGAGAGAGAGAGAGAGAGAGAGAGCGAGAGAGGAGGAGAGAGAGAGAGAATGGAAGGGTGCGGTAGGACTACATAGGTCCACAATTTGGGAAAGCCCAATGCGTGTATAGCAGAAATATACAGATGTATTAAATATCAGTAGGTACTAGTCTTAAAAATATCGTATTTCCTTGACATCCCAATTACTGCATCAAAAATCAAGATTTCCCTTCCAAAACAAGAACAATTAATGCTGATACCAAAGTCTATCTTTAGTAAAATTTCCTTAATAATCCATACATAATTTTTCCGATGATATTAAAGGTAAAGAAATCATGAATTCAGCTTAAAACCTATAACACTGTTTATGAGTTAATCAGTCGCTATTGTCAAGAAGGTTTGGTAGTGGTGACGCCAGATAACTCATAATCAATCAATCTGTCAAGTGCCCCGCATTTTGTCAACTCCTTTAAAAAATAAACCATGGTAAAATTGTCATTATTTGTTAAACATAAGTTTAATTACATATTCATTACATATTAAACATAAGTTTATATTTGATAAATTACCAGACCATAGCAGTATTAACTCTTAATGATCAACAAATTGTCCTCATTTATCTAAACGGTATACTTAAATGGCTACCCAGGTTGTACATTTAAAGACTGAAGGTGTCTTGTTATTAGATCATAATTCCCATATTCAATATGTGTATATATTTATATATATATAGTATATATATATATATATATATATATATATATATATATATATATATATATGTGTGTGTGTGTGTATGTGTGTGCTGTGTGTGTGTGTGCGCGCATGTGTGCATGTGTGCGTGTGTGTGTGTATGTGTGTGCATGTGTGTATTAAAGTGTTTCAGTTATTAGAAAAATATACATTGATTACATGACTTTTTAAAACGTCTAGGCCATATCTTCTATATTTATGACAATTTAGTATTGTATTTTATACATTTTTATTTGGGTAATATTGTTATTTTTATAATATATAATTATCAATTAATATATAAAATTCAGATCCGTCGTGATTTTGTGTCAGATTCATGTTGCTCGATATTTTTACTCTTATTATTCAACCATAAAATTACCAATGTATTAATATCTATTAAATTATGAATTAAACTAAAAATGCGTGATTATAATTTAATTAGTACATACCCAGTTTCCAAGACTTGACGAGAAAAGCATTTTTGAAAAAATACCTCATGAGATGCATTTCATAATAATCTGTATTTGGCAGAGGGAAAAATCAAAGAAATATAATGTTTAATCCACTTTATTGTAGTAAGAAGAAAAAGGAATCAAAGCCAAAGTACAGAATTACAATTAAATGTCAGCTGGTGGACTAGCAGATCGTACTCCTCCATTCATAAGTAGGAGGCTTACACTGGGCACTCTGATACCTGCGGAGAAAAAAAAAAAGTTTGATTATTAAACGAGTTTGTATATATGTGTGTGGTTGTATTTTTGTTTGTATTATAAATTTATAAACCAAAAAAGGAATATAATTTCATTCATAACATGTTTGTATATATCTCCAGTGAAATTTATTTATGAAATGTTGAATATCTTACCAGACTGGTCAGTGTAGTCTGAACTGGCTTTACCTGTAAAGGGAGAAAGTTTGTAGTTTATTGGTAAATTATGCATATGATTCATAATAGAAATGTGATAAATACATTCTATGTTTGTGAAATATTTGTAATTTAACTCATATATATATATATATATATATATATATATATATATGATATATATATATATATATATATATAAAAATATATATATATATAATATATGTATATGTATATATATATATATATATATATATATATATATATATATATATATTTTTTTTTTTGCTACTGATATAGCTTGAGAGATTAAGATAAAAGTGAACTCACTGGAATAAGTCTTAACTTATTCATGAAATTAAACTTTTTAATATAATTGTGAAGCAGAGATAAAATTCACGAAATATCTGTGTAAAAAAAACAAAAGGTTGTAAGGTATTATATTCACAAAACATAAAAAAACCTAAAAAGTAACTTCGGTTTTATCTTTCAGGATTTCCATAGAGTCTTTCAAAAACTTGTGCAAATGAAAATGAATTTGTTTTCTGATACTTATATAGGTATAAAACATATGTAAGGTTTAACTTACGACAGTACTGCACACGATGGTGGTTATGTTGAACAGCTGTTAAAGGAACAATGATTTCCATTAGAACATAATTAAACACCAAATTACATTCTGAGACATATTTTCGTATATGTCTCGAGATGCTAACTGTCATGGTATGAAATAAGACGTAAACGACTTCATTCGTTAATAAATATTAATGGTTAGGCAATTACAGCAAATGTAAGAAAATCGATGTTTATAGAAATAACAAGAAATTCATTGGACACAAATTGCATAAAACTGATTTCAGATAAGACGAAGACTTAATTTGGAGTTAAAAGTGGCAGTTTACTTACGCTAGTGAGAAATTTCTCCTTGCCTGCATCGGCCTGAAATAATATTTAGAATATTAATTATAATGCCAAGATGACCTTATCATAAAGAGAGATAATCAACATGCATAGTTACAATATTCATTTAATTCTACTTTCTCAATCAAAAACAAACTTTTCCCCTTTAAAGAGAATTGAATTCATAGATTTAAGAAGAACTGTATTTTACTCTTGCAATGATATGAAGTATTTAAATCACAAAATTGTAAATTCATGAGTTCATGGAACGTAAGTGAATTCTTACGATAAATATTGCAAAACCTTTAATGTGTAAAAAAAAATTTCTTTGCTTACCTTGACGGTTAAGTTATCCGAAAAAACCTGTTAGAAATGGGATATAAAAAGAGTTATCAGAGAAGTAAAACTAATTAGAAATTTTGGTTTCTGAATAAACAATATATATGTATATATATATATATATATATATATATATATATATATATATATATATATATATATATATATATATATATATGCAACCTAGATCCGCAGAATTTTCAGATTTATTTTTTATTTTTGTTCGAATAACCAAATATTTCCAATAAACTTAGCGTAAGAAGAAGTCTCCCTTTACTGCATAGCCACAGCAAAGATGACCAAGCAAAGAGAATGGACTTCATCGTAATATGAAGGCGTCTTCACAGTTACTTCTGTAAACAAAATGTTTATTATAAAAGGCAAATCAATAGCTTTTATTAATGTTTGCAAATTTTGCACTCATTACATAATGCAAAAGGGAACTTTTGACGTTTTGTCTGTAAATGACGCAAATTTTTAGATTTCTCTTAAAATACCGAAAGTAAGTTAATTGGGTAACTATTCTTTGCTCACCTCAGGTAACAATACTAGAAGCTTAACTTCGAAGACTGCCTGCTAACTGGGTCTTTTATACCACCATGTCAAGTGTCCACTTCTGCCCACATCATATTTATGGATTGATTAATGACAGTAGAAATTATAGGTCTTTTATGCGAGGATTTAAAGCAATATCAAATTTGTGAACTCGCTATCCTTTCTTTCACTACCTTTTTCATTGTAAGAACACTGAGGCTATTCCAAAGGTATTTTGATTGTTGGGTGTTGAAAGTAGATTCTAAAACATGGATCGCGTTCTTTATAATCTTTACTCTCTGCTATTTTGTTCTTTTATTTTGCACCTCTATATATATATATATATATATATATAGATATATTTTTTTTTTTTGGTAAATTGTTTGCAACCCGTTGTTTTCGTATGCTCTTTCATTCCTTTGAATTCTGATCTATATATATATATATATATATATATATATATATATATATATATATATATATATATATATATATATATATATATATATATATATCTATATCTATATCTATATATATATATATATATATATATATATATATATATATATATATATATATATATATATATATATATATATATATATATATATATATATATATATATATATATATATATATATATATATATATATATATATATATATATATATATCTATATATATATATATATAGATATATATATATATATATATATACATATATATATATATATATATATATATATATATATATATATATATAGATAGATATAGATATATATATATATATGTATATATATATATATATATATATATATATATATATATATATATATATATATTATATATATATATATCACGGCACAAGCATTTAACGTTTCTTTCTGCTGTTGGACGAAGAGAGAAGGTCTGAATTCACATAACAAGTTATTCGAGAACTTTGAATTACTCGCTTTGGCAAACACTAAAAGCTGTTATTGAACATTGATGACAAAGGTGATTTAAGGCAATTGTGGATTCACACGCATGACAAATAAATATAGGAATATTCAAGTAATAAGTGCTAAAGTAACTAATGATAAACATAATCAAACAATACAAATATATATGCAAGCATTTCAGGTACTTCATATTTTATGAAAAGGTATAGAAAGATACGCATTCGCACATAAGATATTATTTTTATTCACCAATTTCGACAGGAATTTAATAGATGCTCGCTTATACCTGATAAAATCTGTAATGACGTCATATTATCTTCAGGTTGATAAGAAAATTAATGAGTCCAGTTCCCTCAGTTAGTCAGCTGATGATCAGGAAAGCAGGTGTTCATTTGAAGTTCAAGGTCAACCGTGGATAAGGTAACTTATTGATTGTGAGGATTCTTTGTGTTTTAACACAGAAGATATCGTCTAGTGTTATGCTTTGGTTGGCAAAAAGAAGTGCCAATGCGTGCTTCCTCTTTTACGAGATTTCAGCTCGCGTATGTCGTATCATCATCCAGTAGGGTTTGCATATATAGCAGCCAGCAAGCACAGTGAGAATGAAAAATTAAAGGAATTAGAAAAAAACCAGGATCTCATTCAGATGCCCAAACAAAGAAACAGGATGGAAACTAAAGATTCTTATTGATGACAGTGATTGGACTAATAGTGCACGTCATTATTAAGTTGCAAAATTGTCAAATTAAACAATAAGAGAAAATATTGTCTCTCTATATCGAATAGACCCTCTGCTTTAGCGATTGCGTCGTCCATAAGTAAATTCGAACAGTATGTGATCTTCTTCCTTAAACTCACGTTGAGATAATTAAAGGTATTGTTTATGGAGATGCGAATGTTAGTCATGAAAGTAACTTCCCTGCTCGGTATAAGAAAAGGTTGGCCGATTTTAAAATAGACTATACAATCCACAACACAAAAGCTGATAACTCAAATAGTACCGTAATTTTAGATAAAGCTACTACATATCATGTATGCAGTCCTACTGGATGATTATACAACTTACAAAAAACTAAAAAACAAAAAAAAAATCACCTTCATCAAGTCATAAAAAACTTAAATAGCACAGATAAAACAGACTACTTACTATGCAAATTGTCAGTCAAATATCCTTCGCTACCTTACCTGTACGGATTAGTCAAAACGCACAAAGAAAATAATCATACGCTGCCTATTATCAGTACTTTTGGCTTAATATCATATAAACTTTCGAAATACAGCACCAAGCTCTTCTCGTCGTTACTTAGAACTATCTCCGATTCTCATATATGTAATTCTCTTGATTTAGTTGATAAGTATAAGGAAATAACTTTTTGCCCCACTGATAGATTCGTTAGTTTTGATGTTTGTTCTCTTTTTATTAAAGTCCCCATAGACTTTTTATCAACTAATATTTGGAAAGGCAATGGCCAACCATTTTATCACCACTCCTTTCAAAATTTGTACATGGAATTCTTTGAAAAACGCTATTTACCTAATATCATTTATATTCCTGTAAAGTGGTATAGATATGTTGACGATATTTTAACTGTTTTCCCTGCTGGTATTGAAGTAAATGATTTACTTTCTAAATTTAATAACCAGGTACCATCGATTAAGTTTACGCTAGAAGTTGAATAAAAATTGCCTCCCTTTCTTAGATGTTTTTGACACATAGAGATCCATTTCAATTGAAATTCGGTATTTACGGGAAACCAACAAACAACTTAACTCAAGTCTATTTTTATTCAGGCCACCATCCTAATATCAAAAACCAATGGTTTCCTCTATGTTTTTACGAGCATTGCGCATTGTCAGTCCCTAATATTTGGATCAAGAAATCGAATGCATAAGGAAAATAGGGACAGATTTGTGTCATCCTTCACATATCTTAGACATTAGCTGTTAATAAACCCCACAAAAAGTTTTATAGTGAAAGTAACACGGAGAAAGAAACTTCTAAGAACATTCTTAGCTTGCCCTATTTTAGTGGTTTTGAAACCATAAAACCATCGTTAAAATCTTTTGATGTCAATATTATTTCTTCCTATAATAACTCACTTAAATGGATACTAATGAAAAATGGACACAGGGAAAGCAACAACATAATATATATAATTCCATGTTTGGGCTGCCCCTCTTTTTATATCGGCCAATCTACCAAGGATTTAGAAGTAAGAATTAATTGGTAAAATCATTCTGTCAAAACTGGGGCAAACATCCGATGCAACATTCATTCGTTTTAGTGAAAACTCTCACAGGAGAAATTGGACAGGCTGTTCGGTGACTGCTAAATCAAAAGATCTCTGAATCTGCCATTATACTACTTACTTTCCGTTATCATTTGAACCATAGCTTTGTATTATTTGGACCTTTGAATTAGTAAAATGTTCAAGATAATCTTAAATATAAAATCACAGACTCAATTATGAATATTTTCTATGTATCCGTATGTGTAATTTTTTTTTGTAATGTTCAATTTGCAAAAATTTTTATTGTTTACGAAATTGAGATTTATAAAACTGTACTTTTATAGGATTACTTTAGTGGTCAGAACCTCCCTGTATAATCTTTCAAATGTCTTGTCCCTGCTTCCGAGCAGCTGGATTTAATCCTTTGTAAACCTCTTAAATTTTACCCCTGTTTTGTGTAGGTCTCCTAATTCTTCAGCTATGTTAGATTCCAGTTATACATATTTCCCCTTATAATCCCTATCAGTCATTTATAAAGGCTTTCTTTGTAAAATTACTTTCATATATATATATATCAGTCTGGTATGTAGAGGACGAGATATCGTAAGACCTCGCAGCGGTGCTCCATTTTTTCACTTTCCTCCGTACTTTTGTCTCTATTTATATATTCATCACATTCCATATTTTTATGATTCAGTTATATATATATATATATATATATATATATATATATTATATATAATATATATATATATATATATATATATCTATATATATATAATATGTGTGTGTGTGTGTGTGTGTGTGTGTGTGTGTGTGTGTGCGTGTGTGTGTGTGTGTGTTTGCATGAGTGTTCCTTATTTCCAATACAGCCGGCATTCAAATGCTACATACCACATCCTCCTTTGTAATCATCATGTCTCTCTTATCCCCAACCTTTATTCGGAAACATATTGTTATGTAGCGTCAAAATTAAAGTTTCTTTTCACTTATTTCCCGAATCCCTTCGTCTGTACTTTTTTTATATATATCTAAGCCCCAGTCGCCGTTTGAACAGTCAAATCCAATACCTCATGCGTTTTACAATTGCAAGTAAGGCCTCATAAAAAGATTATTGCCTCATATAATTTGTATCTACTACTGAATTTGTTCTGTTTACAAATAACGTTCCTGATGCTAATGTAACTGAAATCACTTCAAAACGTTATCGATATATTGCACGTTATTGTATTTTAGAGAACTCTTTTGGAAATCTTACATTTATTTAGGTAACATAGACGGCATTTTTTCTCCCGAATCCATATCATTTCCACAGAGAGGAAAATGAACAGAAAAACGATCATTTTTACCATATTTTGAGTTTTTTATTGCAAATTAGAAGACGAAAGTGCAGGTGCTAATTCTTGAAAGATAATCATATTGTATTTCAACTTAAATTTTCGTTTCATGGGACAAAGTTTCTCTTCATTTTTCAGTTTATAATAGAAAGCCGTTTATGTTGTCACATTATTTTTCTGGAATCAATCTTACATTTCCAGTTGCTCTCCAGTTGCGCTTAAATACTGCCGTAATATTTCTTCCCCTGGAATATACACTACTCACAGAAAAAGGATAATAATAATTATAGTAATTTTTTGCTTTTATTTTCATATGTTGGTTTAAAATTTGGAGGCAAAAATACAGGTCCTTTGGAAACCCTAAACAATTTCTAATTTATCTTTAATCTTCATTTCAGGAAACAATTTGTCTATATTCACTTGAATGGTGTTTTGCTTTCCATCATTAACAGGAGGTGGTCACCTGAAAAACAAATGAAATAATTGCTAAATCAAAAGCGTTATTAATTTGTATGTAAATATATACATAAGATCATCACTCGAAGGTTAATCCATCACAACAGTATAAACAAATGAAAGACTTTAATAATCTTGAAGTTATCGATTGGAACATAAATTCTGCAGTGGAAGTATATCTGGACTGACAGAATAAAAATCAGAAATATCTCTTTATGACTTACGAATTGATTCACGGCATCCGATAATGGCTTCAGCTGCATGAAAATATAACAAGATATATTTCAGAGATATAGGACTTGGGTTCATCACTGTACGAGAAATCATGATGACTGAAATTAACAGCACTTGAAACAAAATTTCATTCACCATATTTGTTATTTTATTTCCTTAAAAAGTGAACTTGTTTATCCATTCAAAATACCTTAGAGATTTTTTAATACGTTATTTATATGCATATTGTAAGTCAGTCTAATTTTGATACTATTTTGCATAAATAATATTTACTCACAGGTGCACAGAGGCCAGCATTTACGACGAGCTGTGGACGGAAATAATAATAATGATAATAAAATAATAATAATAAGAAGAAAGAAGAGAAGAAGAAGTAGAGAACAGAATTTGGGATATTTAATGCTATGTTTGCTTAACCATTGAATTCTGTACTTAGTGATTGTAATGAGGGTGGTTTCAGACTAGCTGTAAAAAAAAACCATACACATGGACTTATGCAACTCATCCAGTAATGTTAAATTAATTATTAGGAAATAATGGTATCACTCTGATACTATTATCGTTATAATTCGTGTAGCCAAAAGATGAAAATAAAAAAAAAAATAAAAAAAAAATACTTACATCACTCAATAGTGAGCCGAAGATTTTCGTCTCTGGAAGAACCTGAAGTCAAAAGATTTTAGTTTGAAAACAAGAAAAAATTCTATATACTTTTTTTCATTATTTTAAATTATATGACTGGTTATCCTTGCAAATTATTAGAGGGCAATGAAGATAATTATGATTGAATAGTCCCTCAAAAATGTTGGATTTTTTTTTCAGAGCATTCAACATGTCATATGTAAATC
>NC_061101.1:8592997-8607997 GCF_015104395.2 Macrobrachium nipponense | reverse complement strand
TGTAAGGTAGGGAGGCGCATTGCGGTGTAAACTGTTTAATTAAATGGTCCAAGACCCTTCAAATGGATTTAATTTGTTTATTAAAATGGGAGTTAACTGTCTGTGTAGGGTCAGACCTCAGTTTCGTATAAGTATCAGTGTCATTTAGCAATGTCATTATTTTACTTATATAGTTACTTTTTATTCATAATTACCACTGCATTAGATTTATCTGCTTTTGTCACCTTCACTGTTTCGTGTTCTTTAATTTTCTTAAAAGCCCTGGAGAAATCTCACGGGTACATTAGGGGGAGAAGGTTTACTCATAGCACCATACACAATACCTTTACAAATATTATATCATCCAGGGCATAGGTTTTGATTCAATTTTTCCTAAATAACAAAAGGATTTGAGATGTCGACACAGTCCAGGTTACCATTAAATACACCAAAGCTTAACCCCATATCCCAAAGCCCCGCTGTCGTAGCACTATCCACTGGTTTTGTCAGATAAAATTTAATCATGAAGTCCACGTTGGCATGCTTAGTCCAGTCGCTTTCAGCAATAAGATTTTTCAGCTTGGACTTGGAGCTTCCTTCAAGACGGTTGCAGCACTTCTCAATTTTCCATAGCAATAATCCAGCATCCGATTCTTCAATCGACAGGAACCGTCTGATTAAAGCTATACCATCTGCTTCTAAGTGTACGGAACGCATCATCTACTTCCACTTTTGTGATGTCGATGTGTTTTCTGAAGTATGATGCGTTGAAACTCGTCGAAAGGTCGCTCTGCTAGGCGAAGAATTCTCACTGGTCAAATCGACTTGGGCATCACTTGCTCGTTCATGCAACTTCCGTAGAAAGTTGGAGTCGGAGTTTCAGTTTGTGAGCGATGATAAGAGCATTACAGAAGGATGTCACGAATAGAACAAGGCCTCGGAAAAATTCAAAGAAAAAGGCGTAGAAGTTGCGTGTGGTTTCCCATTATGCTTAAAAAAATCACAGTAGAATGCCGTGACTTCATAAATAAGCGAATACCACGGGAAATGATAGTCAGGAATCCCAAGCGCTTTCGTCTTTATTTCAGACATCGTCAAGGAGGCTACTAAAGTACAATCGGAGAGGAAGGCCTCAGTACAACAAGAATCAGGAATACCAGGATGGGTTAAATTAAAAAATCAAAAGGGTAAAAATTAAAAGGGATAATCCAGGATTATCGGATATCACACCGGTCACAAACTTAAACAGATTCTTACCCCTAACCGAAAATTACAAAGTATCTTCCAGTCCAAAACATGTAAAAAACTGAATATATTAATTTTGTGCTTTATATTTATCTACAAAAAACTTTTTTCATTATGAAAGCATCAAGTTTAAATAAACCAAGACTTAAATTTAGAACATTTCTATTAATTTGCTTGATAAAAACAAGATTCAAATGAATATTCCTTTTAACTTGGTCATTACGGATGGACTAAGGCTCTTTTGCTTGTCTCCAGTTAATAGGATGGTCTAAATCTCTCATATCAAATAAAAATGCATTCGATATTTTGCCCAGATTCTCACAGAATATTGATGTTGCTTAAGACACGTGAAAGAGATTTGCCAGTCTGTCCGTAATAGATTTTATCACACTTTCTGCAAAGGAATTTCATATATGCAGCCTGGAGAATCTTAGGAGAATTTTTGATTACTAAACTCTTGACATTATATTACTGAAAAAAACAACATTTATGTTAAAAAGCTTTAAAATTCTAGGAATACTAAAAAAACCTTTCATCATAAGGTAATTTTTAGAATGTTATGCTTACTAAATTCTAGTTTGTCATTATTTGAATAAAATGTTTTTCTAGCTCTTTTCCATGCCCCATCTACAAAAGTTCATAGAGAGATTAGACCATCCTATTAAATGGAGTCAAGCAACGAGCCTTAGTCCCATGTAATGACACAGTTAAAAGGAATATCATTGAATATTGTTTTATCAAGTCAAATAATAGAAATGTTCTAAATTTAAGTCTTGGTTTTATTTAAACTTGATGCTTTCATAATGAAAAAACTTGTAGATAAATATAGCAACAAAAATTATAAATATTCAGTTTTTTACATGTTTTGGACTGTAAAGATACTTTGTAATTTCGGTTAGGGTCAGAATCTGTTTAAGTTTTGTGACCCGTGTGATATCCGATAATCCTGGATATCCTTTTAATTTTTACCCTTTTGATAATTAAACCATCTGGTATTCCTGATCTTGTTTGTACCTGAGGCCTTCTCTCCGATTGCACTTTATTAGCTCCTTGACAATGTCTGAATAAAGACAAAGAAAAGCGCTTGGATTCCTGACTATCATTTCCCGTGGTATTCGCTTATTTATAAAGTCACGTGCATCTACTGTGATTTTTTTAAGCATAATGGAAACCACACGCAACTTCTACGCCTTTGCTTTGAATTTTCCGAGCCTTGTTCTATTCGTGACATCCTTCTGTAATGCTCTTATCATCGCTCACAAAAAAACTGAAACTCCGACTCAACTTTCTACGGAAGTGCATGAACGAGCAAGTGATGCCCAAGTCGATTTTACCAGTGAGAATTCTTCGCCTACAGAGCGACCTTTCGACGAGTTTCAACGCATCATACTTCAGAAAACACATCGACATCACAAAAGTGGAAGTAGATGATGCGTTCCGTACACTTAGAAGCAGACGGTATAGCTTTAATCAGCGTTCCTGTCTATTGGAAGAATCGGATGCTGGATATTGCTATGGAAAATTGAGAAAGTGCTGCAACCGTCCCCTTGAAAGAAGCTCCAAGTCAAGCTGAAAAATCTTATTGCTGAAAGCGACTGGACTAAACATGCCAACGTGACTTCATGATAATTTATCTGACAAACCAGTGGATAGTGCCTACGACGACCCGGGCTTGGGATATTGGGTTAAGCTTTGGGTGTATTTAATGGGTAACCTGGACTGTGTCGACATCTCAAAAATCCTTTTGTTATTTAGAAAATTGAATCAAAACCTTATGCCCTGATGATATCAATATTTGTAAAGGTATTGTGTATGGTGCTATGAGTAAACCTTCTCCCCCTAATGTACCCGTGAGATTTCTCCAGCTTTTAAGAAAATTAAAGAACACGAAACAGTGAAGGTGACAAAAGCAGATAAATCTAATTGCAGTGGTAATTATGAATAAAAGTGACTATATAAGTAAAATAATGCATTGCTAAATGACACTGATACTTATACGAAACTGAGGTCTGACCCTACACAGACAGTTAAACTCCCATTTTAATAACAAATTAAATCCATTTGAAGGGCTTGGGACCCATTTAATTAAACATTTTACACCGCAATGCGCCTCCTACCTTACATTTATGGTTTAGTCAAGACACATAAAATCAATAACCCTATCAGACCAATCATTAGTTCAGTGGGCTCATTTCGGGGTATAATTTATCTAAAATGGCTTGTAAAAAATTCTTACTCCTTTGGTAGGTAACAATTTCTAACACGAATGTTAAAAACAATGTTGATTTTATCAAACAAATTGAATAGTTTAAATTTGAATTATGATTTTAATATGGTTAGTTTTGATGTTGTTCCTCTTTATTTACAAAAAGTGCCTGTAGATGACTTACTTGAATATTTGGAAAGAGGAATTAGAGCGTCATGACATCCCTTAAGTGTAGAAAAATCTCATTAGCCTCATAGGGTTATAATCAAAGATAGTAAATTTTTGTTTCAATGGGGAATTTTTTTGTACAAAAGTTTGGCATGGCCATGGGTAATCCCTTATCTCCTGTCCTTAGCAAATATTTACATGGAATTTTTTGAGACAAAACTCTTACCAAGAATTTTGCCCCAAAAAGTTATTTGGTTTTTAGATACGTGGATGATATCTTCGTATTTGGCCAGTTCACGAATACCTCCAGGAATTCCTAATAATCTCAATAATTTAGTCCCTTCTATAAAATTTACTGTAGAGGAAGAAAGAAATTGTAATTTAAAATTTTCTTGATGTAACTGTCCATAGAAATGATAGAAATTTCACCTTTTCAGTCTTTCGAAAATCAACTAATATTGCCTCTTTTGTTCATTACTACTCCAATCACCATCAAAATGTTAAATTCTCTGTTTTTTCTGGGATGTTCCTAAGGGCTTTACGTGTCTGTAGCCCGCACTTTATTGACGCTGAAATTAAAACTATTTATTCTATTGCGTATAAACTTAAATACCCAAGGACTTTTGTAGATGCGGCATGGAAAAGAGCTAGAAAAACATTTTATTCAAAAAATGACAAACTTGAATTTAGTAAGCATAAAATTCTAAAATTACATTATGATGAAAGGTTTTAGATATTCCTAGAATTTAAAGCTTTTTAACATAATTGTTGTTTTCAGTAATATTAATGTCAAGAGTTTAGTAATCAAAAATTCTCCTAAAGAACTTCCAGGCTGCATATATGAAATTCCTTGCAAAAAGTGTGATAAAATCTATTACGGACAGACTGGCAAATCTCTTTCACAGCGTCTTAAGCAACATCAATATTCTGTGAGAACTGGGCAAATATCGAATGCATTATTTGTACATATGAGAGATTTAGACCATCCTATTAACTGGAGTCAAGCAAGAGCCTTAGTCCCATGTAATGACACAGTTAAAGGAATATCATTGAATCTTGTTTTATCAAGTCAAATAATAGAAATGTTCTAAATTAAGTCTTGGTTTATTTAAACTTGATTGCTTTCATAATGAAAAAAGTTGTAGATAAATATAAGCAACAAAAAGAAATTAATATATTCAGTTTTACATGTTTTGGACTGTAAAGATACTTTTGTAATTTCGGTTAGGGTCAGAATCTGTTTAAGTTTGTGACCGTGTGATATCCGATAATCCTGGATTATCCCTTTAAGTTTTACCCTTTTGATAATTAACCATCTGGTATTCCTGATCTTGTTTGTACCTGAGCCTTCCTCTCCGATTGTACTTTAGTAGCTCCTTGACGATGTCTGAATAAAGACGAAAGCGCTTGGATTCCTGACTATCATTTCCCGTGGTATTCGCTTATATATATATATATATATATATATATATATATATATATATATATATATATATATATATATATATATATGTAAGTGTTGTTTACATAATAAAAATATGGAATGTTAGTTCATATATATAAAAATATAAAACTAAAGAGGTCAACCAGATTGCTTGCAGGAATGTGATTAGACTAGAGACGCTAAAGATGACGTATACAATAAGTATGTAGGCTAAGATAACATGCGTCACCTGTAGTCATTCATTGTTTATAAACATTAGTCCAAGCTCCCTGCTTGAGACAACTACCCCGACCTATTATTCAAACGGCCTACGTGATCTGTAGCGTGTCTCATTCGATTGTGTGTTCGTATGAAACTATGTCATTGTATGTATGTTCATATGTTCGAACTACTGTCTGTTCCTTCATAAACTTGTAACAGAGATGGTAGACAGGCAGAACAGAGTTAGCTATCGTCATTAGAAGACCGTACCTCTTTACCTAAGCTTTATCATGTAGAGGAATAGGATTAGCCATTATCATTGGCAGAAGCGATCAAGCTATCGTCATAGAAGACTTGTACGATCATCCCTGATCTTCATCATGTAAAACTTCAGAAAATTATACTATTTTTATACCTTGTGTTTTCTACAAGAACCTCACCGAACCATGAGTTTTAATACATCGTCGTAAAGATAATACCGACTTCGTAAGTGATCTACAAAACCCCAGACACTCCATTGAAGATGGAAGTGCAATACCAACCGACTTAGCGTATAGATTATCGCTAGTCTAACATTACCTCATAGGGCGCCTTATCATACAAGCACAGCCCTAATATTGGTGGCCACGCGGACCAGAAGAACTCTACAACGTCCTACGAAGAAAAAACAGAATAATAAATCATGAAGTCAACGACGACGAAAGCAGCAGATTCTTCAAGCAACCTAGTATCATCATTAGTGAGCGACTTCAGAAAACAACAAGATTCGTCAAGCAACTTAGTATCATCGTTAGTGAATACTTCAAGAAACAAACCGACGTGTCCTTTTCCTACGGCAACGGAAGCTTCGTCTCTCATTAGAATCATTCAAGAAAACATCGTTAGTGAGCGTTTCCGGCACTGCAAGAAACAAACCGAACGCGTCTGCAGCATCGGATTTTCAAGGGCTCGAATCATCGAACAACGCGCACGGGGGAAACTGAAGCCAAACCAGGTCGTCCACTAAATAGAGAAGGAGGACCAAGGCCGTGTGTCGTTATCGGAACACCGTGACTTCCCACAAAGCAAGCTAAGTACAATTTTTTATTCATTTGGAGTAACTTTGAGTGTTTCCTTTACAGGTAGAAATTTCGTTATTCCTGTGGCTGAAGTTACGAGACATTCTTAATCTTACTTTTTTACAGAAATTATCTATATCATTGAGATTTTCGCTACTGCGAGTTTTTTATCTTTGAGTGTCTGTTTCCAGAAGTTATTCTGAAATATCATAATCATATACTATGTTAATTTTATCATTTTTGGGTGATATTAATCCCTTACGTAACAAATCATATTAAACAGTGAATATGCGTTTACGCAGTGGACGTCTGTATTTATACAGATGCATGGATAGGGTCGTTAAGCACCGTAGTGATTAGAAAACACACAAAAAAACAAAGTGGAACACGTACAATCTATATAAATTAGAGGTAACACTATTTCGGGTCATGACAATAAATGCTCCTTGCAAAGTCCCGATCGCAGTTTTAGCCTTGAGTTTTTGAGTTATATAAAATATCGAACCTCAATGACTCAACTTAACTTTTAAAATATGGCTGGATTGCAAGGAATAACTGTCTGTAAAAAACTTTCATCAGGCTAAATGCGCTGACCAGGATCCCTCACTATTTCAAATTTTAGCAAAGAATGAAGTACAAACAGTTAATATTGAATACAGTAGAGATAACTTGTCTTATTAGTAATCGCTCAGTTCCTAATAGTTAGTCATTCATTGGCTTTATACTAACCAGCAACGTAATGCTAAAAACAAAAACACAATATGTTGCCGATGGTAATAAAGAGAAGGATCCTAATTATTACAAAAAGAAATAGAAACAGTACCGCGTTCAGAATCAAAACAAGCCAACTCCGGTGACTGTGCACCTAGTCAAGCGGTCAAGGTCAGTCAAAAAAAACAAAAAAAACTGACGAAGTGTTCAAAGCAAAACAAAGCCAAATTCACAATAAGCGCTCTAGCAGAGTGGGGAAAGCGATGTTGGTTCATACCATATCTTTTGAATTAAAAGGATTTTTCCTATGAAACACACGACCGTATAAGTAATCAGAGCAGGTTTTCGTTTTAATTTTAATACATTAAGTTATAATAAATAATACTGGTGGATTAAGCCCAACTGTACGCGCCGTAAAAAATTAGAATATCTTGTTTTTATTTCTTTAATACACGTAATATCTTGTATTTACGGACTCACCGTCTGTTGTTCGAACTTCCCTAATGAGAAGTCCGGATAAGCGAGCGCTTACAGATACCTCTATAGTTATAAAAAACGTTGATCTGTATGTAGTGTAATTGTAAGATCCATCTAGGGGTATACCAAATATTATCTTACATCCTGCAAAATAAGGCGTGTTTATCAAAGGAAAATCCTATAAACCTTCAAACATATTAAAATCCGTTTGAACAAAAATGAGACAGTTAATCAATAATAACTTATATAAAGGAACTATACATTTGTCTCATAAATCGTAACATGTTAACAAATGACCCAACAGAATTCTCCCACAACCGCAGTCGTACTTTGCACGCAAAATCTCGAGAAGCATGCACCCTCGAATGTCTTAGTGCGTGTAAAAAGACTTTGCTGGGAAATGAAATTTTTAATCCTTCCCGACACTCTGAAATATAACGATTTCCGCGAACAAAGCCCTAAAAGTATACATATCGTGGATACAGAAGTTATAAATATCGCATTTTTTATTGTCGCTAATTTTTAATCACGCCCAACCAGTCGTGGATGAATCTCTCTGATAATCTATCTAAAGTAATATCCGTAAAGTCATTCAAGCAGAGGTGATTCAGCAGAAATTTTTTTTATCTTTCACCTGAATACCAGGAAGTTTCTCCACTAGCGAGTGATCTCTGGGAGAATAACGGATGGCATTGAAAACAAAATACGGTCTAAGGACAAACATAAAGCTATATACGTACCTTCGTGTAGAACCCCAATGAAATTTCAAAATAGAAATAAATGACGACGTTGAAAAATGTTAGTAATAGGAGTCATTAGGAAATCAAATAGCCCATATAATTTTTCTCTCAAACGTCATGTCATAAAGGATCGGACTTGGCGTATCTGCGTAGATTTCTGTCGCTTAAACAAGGAAACGACTTCCGATAGTTTCCAGTGCGATGTACCGACGACATCTTATCTCTGTTAGGTTAGAATAAATTTTTTTTCACCAACTTGGACCTTTACTTAAATGCTTTTACCAGATACCATTACCTAAGTGATTGTACCTCATACACCGTTTTCAGCACACCCAGGGGACATTATCAATTTTTACGTATGCCTCCGGCTTACGTTGCGCCCCAATTACAATATAGTGTTTGGAGACTTTTAGGGGATAACCTACATGCCTATATGGATGGTCTTATAATCTTTTCTAATACCTTAGAAGTACATTCACATAAAGTAGAGCTAGTGCTACAGAGACAAAGACAAATAATCTCAGAGTAAAATATCTAAATGTGAGTTTTTTAAAACCGAACATGTTTATCTAGGTTTTATGTGTCTGGTCAAGGTCTTAAAAGTAGTCCATGGTAAGGTGTCGGCTATTCATAACTTTCCGGTACTTATTAACGTAAAGGGGGATACAGCACTTTTGCGCTGTAGTGGGTATTACAATCGTATGTAAATATGTAACTCTTCAATCATGACAGCTCCTTTAACAGATCTTACGAAGAAGAGCGTAGATTTATTATGGTCTGAAAAGCATCAACAGGCGTTTCGATATCTTAAAAGCGGAAAATGCAGCTCACCTAACTTAAAAAATCCCTGATTTAAATAAAGAATTTTTTTTATTGCAACAGACGCCTCAGACCAAGGGGTAAGAGGGTATTACTTCAGTAATATGATAAACAGTTCTTCCCTATAGCTTTTTATTCACGTAAACTAAAGCCCTCTGAAAGTAAATATGCAGTAATAGGCAAGGAAGGGCTAGGTATCTTTAACACTAGTACATTTTAAGTTCATAATCTATGGCTATCCTGATAAAGTCTTTACTGAACATGAGTCCTTTACCGAGTTTTTCAAAGGCTTTAATCACAGTCCAAAAGGAACTCGGTGACAAATGATCATTCAGGTCTTTGGAGCCAAGATAAGATATCTACCTGGGAAAGCAAATTATCATAGCTGACGCATTATCCCGCAATCCCGCACCATACTGCAAAGAACCATTAATTAGACTAAAAGATATAGAAACATCCGTACCTATTGTTAAAACCGTATCTAAACAAGAAAATTCCTTAACCCAAGAGATCGCGAGCATGGAATATCTGGGTTGGAGCGCAGAACTGTTACAAACTGAACAAAGCAAGAGTCAACAGACATAAACCCAAACAATAAACACTTCGAAACGGAACAGAGTCAGCAGCAATAAAACCACCAAACAATAAACACTTCGAAACGGAAACAGGGTCAGTGGCTAAGCAAAAACAATAAACGCTTTGAGCAGAAAACCCTAAAGCAAAAGTACATTTAAAGTATGCGTATCAGAATAATGTAATCAAATGTAATATTATATGTAGGTCTGTGACGAGGAAAACCCGAAGAACACAGCAGATGACTAACGACCAGGTAGTAATAATAATCTCTTTCATACCAATCGTCATAAACTGGTTGCATTCCGTCATCCAGGTTCCATAGTATGTCACAGAAAGCCAAATCACTATTTTACTGGCCTACAATGCTTACAGATATAAAAAGCACATAACTAATTGTAACATGTGTCATGAAAACAAGGGATACACTAAGACACCTGTCAGTTTAGGAGCCTATCCTGTGCCAATCAATCCTTGAAAGAATATACGTAGAATTATTAACAGAATTACGAGTCTGACAGAGGGAATAAACACTTCTTAGTGTTAAAAGTTCCTTGACACGTTTATATAGAATTAATAGCACTAAAACAAAACACCGCAATTGAGTGCGTTAGGAATATTTATGAGTGCTAAATCAGTAAATATGGAATTCAACACATAATAATCTGTGACTCGGGTGGTGTAAATCATAATAATCTCCTTAACACCGTGTGAATTCCTTTCCATTAAGAAAATCAATAATATATTTGATCACCCAGAGTCAATCGGTTTGGTAGAATAACGGATATTAAATAGGAAGTGTCAATGTCTTACGAGTTACAACTCGTGATATTGGATCCGACCGGATTATAGCGGTTCTCGCGGTTTTAAATACCTTTATCATTTATATCATGTATCTATAGAATTGATGCCGCAAGTAGCCTTATACGGTACGCCGCTAGAACACTTTTCCACATATTCAAGCCAACCATTAATTTATCAAAGATATATATAAAAAATATATAAATAAATAAATATAAAAAAATAAAATAAATATGGATACAAGTGGAGTCAATATAATACACTCCGTAAGAAGTCGGAAGGGTTACAAATTATAATAAAAAAAGGAATCACGATAAAATCAATAAGCAAAACGAACCCAAGGTTAATTAAATATCTAAATATATATGCGTAAAGATTCGAACTCTAACTTAACGCTTAGTAATGACAAATAAGCTAAAAGTTCAAACACATATCCAAAAACCTACTGACATATTGTCTGTCCGGTGATTTATATTCGTAGTAAATGAGAAAAAAAAAAATTAAATAAATATATAAATAAATAAACTAATAATAAATAAAATAAATAAAATAAAATAAAAGATTTTAAAGTCAGGAAGTCTAGAAGTGAAAATGTTATCTATGGAATAATCCTATATGAATCTTATACAGGCTAATAATATATATAGAAATTTGTATGGAAACCTTTTTCATATAGTTTGAATAAGGAATATTTATTTAACATAATGCCAACATGAAACTAATATATTGTTCAATTTTGTACTGTTTTTTTTTCAGACATTCTTTTCGTGTGGTCGAGTATTAAAAGACAAAAAATTTATCCTAAAGTCGTATCTCTTTACAGCAAGTAACGTAACTCTTAGCTGGCTGAGAGCAATCTCCTGCCAAGTGACGACGTCATCATTGCCGTATCAGCATTTGTTCCTTTTAACCTCAATAATCTGCTTACACAGGTTTCATCTGTGTGTCGTCTCTGCTTGCAAAAGCAGATTGACTGGAGAAAGGAAGCCTAGCCCGAACTTCTCATGGGCACAGACGTTAGTACAAGTGTCTATCGGTGTGCGCAATGCAACTTTAGCTAAGGAGTTGCAATCATTTTAAAATTAATAATAAAATAAGCAAATAGAATTTCTATAACAACAAAATGATTATTTTTCTGAACCTCATAGACATTTAGAAGTATCAAGATATATATGTGAAATATTTACTTGCAACATTAGCCTATTACAATTCAAGTAAACATTCATGGGAAATGTCACATTTTCTTGAAAAACCCAAAGTTTATTTAGAAATTAGTTACATAGTGGGTTTTTTTCGTTGCATCTCCTACCTATTAATAAAGTTTTTAAAATTAACCTCAGAGGATGCGCGCAGGAGAAAAATTAAACTTTTGTCAGGGCACATAGAATCATGATTAATATTCTCTTTGACTCTTATGTTGCCTGGCAATCTTACAAATAGCTCCGTTTTCCACTTCTTTGTCTAGTAACTTACTACCAGTAATATCGAATTTTGGGCTTTGGGATTTGTATGATATCTGTTTTATTTGTTATAATTATGGATATTTTTACAGTCATCATAGACCTGGTATAGGTTCACTCCATTGTTTAATGCCATGGATAAAAAAGTTTGTACAGCTGACTCTTTTTGAATTCCAATTTATCAGCGAATTCATGTGGGTTAAGTCTGGTCTAAATGGCTCTCTTCCCTCCCCTGTATTTGGATGTCGTCTGAATTTACTTTGCCCTTGTGACAGGTATAATTTCACTTGCAGGCTGATTAATGGAACCTGGTTACAGTATCCTGCAGTATGAGAGTTTCACATCGCAACTTCAAAGAATCGTTCGTCGCAGCGGACGACTACAGTCAAGTAACAACCGCCTACAATGTGAAAGGAATTTCATGGACTTCTTCGACCGACACGTATCCTTCGTCGTTAATCTCGTTTTAATGCGGAACGCTCCGGCGGCTGTCGGAATCGACTACAATAAGGGACATACTTCCGACAATTACGACCCGAAGGATATTCACTCTACTTTGCTGGCGAAGGACTCGTGCTGGGATGTGTTTTTTTTATTCATCGCGAACGTAATCGTGTAGCGTTAGGATGCAGAGAATAAGTATGAGCGCAAAATAGAACGTTGGACCCGCCCAGGCAATTTTACTTGTTTTACCATTGAAAAAGGCCGTTTCTGTGGCTATAGGTGGTTGTCTGGAACTGTGTAATGGACGAAAAGTTGTTCGAACGCTAGTTTAAAAGTGAAGTAGTATAACCTCGTCATGTATCCTATATATATAAAGTATCATGTATCCTATATCTATAAATGATCATAAATAAACAGAATCGAAATATATTTTTTTGCGTGTACGCAATAGGAATCTCTTATATAAATGATCATAAATAACAGAATCTAAATATATCTTTGCGTGTACGCAATAGGAATCTATTTAAAGTGCACATATATTAATCATAATTATATGAATCCATATACATATGTATAAACAAATCAGGTAGCCTATAAATCAATCTGTTTACCTTTTTTCTTACCAATATCTGCAGTTATTTATGAGTTAGTATATTGATTAATGAATCAGATATATAACATTTAGCATAAAAATCAACGAATCAATCAGCATAAACATTAATAATTTTATCAATTCATATATGAACTTTTTTATCAGTTAAAAAATATGATTTTTATCATGTTAATCTTCATTCTATGCAATTATCAGAGTACATTAGTATTTTCTGTAGCATAAGTATCTAAAGAGATGAAGTGAAAAACTGTATCATTATTATATATCATGTGATCACTATTATTTACCAATATCATTGTTTTATATTTTATTACTTGAATCAATTCATGTACACAATGAATTTTTATTTACTTATATATATATATATTCACATAGTGTCTGTATCACACTCCTATAAGTCAGATGCAAGTCAAGTTTGAGTAATATTCAGTAGCTGGTTTTGGTAGCTGACCGAGCTAATGTAAGTGTTTACATAATAAAAATATGGAATGTTAGTCCATATATATAAAAGTCTAAAACTAAAGAGGTCAACCAGATTGCTTGCAGGAATGTGATTAGACTAGAGACGCTAAAGATGACGTATACAATAAGTATTTTGTAGGCTAAGATAACATGTGCCGTCACCTGTAGTCATTCAATTGTTTATAAACATTAGTCCAAGCTCCCTGCTTGAGACAACTACCCCGACCTATTATTCAAACGGCCTACGTGATCTGTAGCGTGCTCCATTCGATTGTGTGTTCGTATGAAACTATGTCATTGTATGTATGTTCATATGTTCGAACTACTGTCTGTTCCTTCATAACTTGTAACAGAGATGGTAGACAGGCAGAACAGAGTTAGCTATCGTCATTAGAAGACCTGTACCTCTTTACCTAAGCTTTATCATGTAGAGGAATAGGATTAGCCATTATCATTGGCAGAAGCGATCAAGCTATCGTCATAGAAGACTTGTACGATCATCCCTGATCTCATCATGTAAAACTTCAGAAATTACTATTTTTATAACCTTGTGTTTTCTACAAGAACCTCACCGAACCATGAGTTTAATACATCGTCGTAAAGATAATACCGACTTCGTAAGTGATCTACAAAACCCCAGACACTCCATTGAAGATGGAAGTGCAATACCAACCGACTTAGCGTATAGATTATCGCTAGTCTAACATTACCTCATAGGGCGCCTTATCATACAAGGCACAGCCCTAATATATATATATATATATATATATATATATATAGTATATATATATATATATATATATATATATATATATATATATATAGATATATATATATATGTGTGTGTGTGTGTGTGTGTGTGTGTGTGTGTGATACATATATAAGTATACATATATGTAAATATATATATATATATATATATATATATATATATATATATATATATATATATATATATATATATATATATATATATATATATATATATATATGTATATATATATATATATATATGTATATATATATATATATATATATATATATATATATATATATGTGTGTGTGTGTGTGTGTGTGTGTGTGTATTATATATATATATGTATATATAGATATATATATATATATACTATATATATATATATATATATATATATATATATATATATATATATATACATATATTATATTTATATATATATTTTTATATATATACATTTTATAAAAGTGGGAGTTAATCTCCTTACTACAAAAATATTTTTCTTATCATATCTTCACCTGACAATCTATACTTTACCACATGCAAACAATTCAAAAATATCATCAATTATTGTCCATTACTCCTAATTTTAAGGAAGCCTGATTTAAAGATAATGAATAAAAGTCTCTCCTCATCATTAACCTTTTCCAACTTTATTTCGCCAAGTTCAAAACTATTGCCATTTAATTTTTGTAAATGTAATGGTAAGTTACTATCATTATGTTAAGAAATAGCATTTATGAGTACAATAAACTAGAAAATAAATGTAGGACCAATAAGGACAGTAGAAAACAATGCTACTTTAATTAATTTAATAATAAATAATAATAATAATAATAATA
>NC_061101.1:8560497-8587997 GCF_015104395.2 Macrobrachium nipponense | reverse complement strand
TTATCTATATATATATATACTATATATATCATATATATATTTATATCTATATATATATATATATTATATATATCGCTATATATATATATATAGATATATATATATATGTATTATAATGTATATATATATAATATATATATATATATAATCTTATATCTATAATCTATATATATATTAATATATATATCTATATATATATATATACTCGATCTAGATAGATACATATATATATATATATATATATATATATATATATATATATATATATATATATATATATATATATATATATATATATATATATAATATTATATATATATATATATATATATATATATATATATATATATATATGATATATGTATATATATATATATATATATATATATATATATATATATATATATTATATATATATATATTCTATAATATCTATATATCTTTATATAATATATAAATATATATATATATATATATATATATATATAATATATATATATATATATATATATATAAAACTGTTTCAGTTGTTAGAGAAATATTATTTATTGTTTATATTAGTTCTTAAAACGTCATTGACAGTTATCATGGGCATATCTCCTATATTTATGACAATTTAGTATTATATTCTGCTAATTATGCTTTATTTATAGAATATTATTAAGGTTTATAATATAAAAATATCAATTAAATATTATAAAACCTCAGATCCGACTTTTTTCTTATAAGGTTCAAGTTACTCAGTATCTATTCTATTATTTTTCAGACACAAAATTACCTTTGTATTAATATCAATCAAATTATGAATTGAACCAGAAATTCGTGATTAGAATGGAATAAGTGCATTCATATCTAGTTTCTAAGACTAGACGAGAAAAACGTTTTTGTAAATAAACCTCATAAAATGCATTTTACAATATTATGCATTTGACATAAGGAACAATCAAAGAAATATGATGTTTAATTCATTTTATTGTAGTAAGAAGACAAAGGAATCAAAGCCAAAATACTGAATTACAATTAAATGCAGCTGGTAGACTAGCAGATCTTACTCCTCCATTCATAAGTACGAGCTTACACTGGGCACTTGGATACCTGCGAGAAAATTTTTTTTTATTACCAAACGAGTTTATATATATATATATATATATATATATATATATATATATATATATATATATATATATATATATATTAGGTTAACCCAGCTCGATGGGTCAAGATGAACTCATCAGCAATCTGAGCCGCCTTACTTATACTGGCAGCTTTTACTTCCTCTAAATATATTCTCAGTTCCTTGCTACAATGTTTCTTAAATTCCTCCAGCAGCATTAATTCCCTTAAGGAGGAGAAAGAGGCCACCTGTCGGCTCTTTAGCCAATCATCAAACTGCTCTTCCTTGAGCCTAGCAAATTCTACAAATGAAAGAGCAGGGTGCTTAACAAAATTCCTAAATTTTAGGCGATAGGCCTCAGGGACAAGGTCATATGCCTTGAGGACTAACGCCTTCACTTTATTATAATCACGGGCTACACCCTCCTCCAAAGAATTATACACCCGGATTGCCTTGCCCACCAGCCTACACTGAATTAAGACTGTCCACATCTCGGTGGGCCAAGACAACCTGGTAGCTACCCGTTCAAAAGCCTTAAAAAATTCAGGCACATTTCTTTCATCAAATACAGGGACCAACTTCAGAGCTGCCCCTATATTAAATTTATCAGCAGATGGTCCACAGGGAGTACTTAACCTATTAGGAGAACCTTGTAACCTAGCCAACTCCAAATTTACATTGGCCATCTCTAGCTCATGCCGCCTCACCCTCTCGTTCTCTTCAAACTCGAGCTTCATTAACTCTATTCTCTTACAAATTAAGCTATATTCGCTGTCCTCCTGGGACACTACAGGCTGCACAGGGGCCACATTCACTGGGATAGGGTTTTCTACTAAAAATGGGTTAGTGGACACATTAGCTTTAACGCGCAAATTAGCCTGCCTTTCAAAAAATAGTTCCAGTACGAGGAGGATCTTCAAACAAAGAAAGGCCTGGATTCACACTCACATCCTCAATCACACTACCCTCTCGCTCCGAGTCACTATCACCAACACTGTCAAAATCCCTAGCTAAATTCTCTCCTTCAGCCATACCTTGAGCTACCTTACTTTTTACAGCTATCAGCAACTGGGCCCTAGTGTTCGCAGCCCCAAGTGGGACACCTAACCAGCGAGCACAACTTACTAAATACTCTTTACTCAATACAGGAAGATGCCTAATACAATCTGCCGATCCCAAAAACTCAGCTGGATCAAAAATAAATTCTTCCATGGTTCCAAAATTAAAGGGGGAGTAAGGCAATACACTAAACAGCAACAAATACTGGTAAATCCACTGAGCGCTGTTCCGTCAACCAAAACACTGAGTACACCCGAGTGCAATCCTGTCACAGTCGCCAACTGTTACAACCTCCCAGGTTGCAGTACAGGTTCTTTTTAGGTCTTTATATTCTCAAGGATTGCAGTCAGTAAATGTACCTCAGTGACAAGGAAGGACGGAAACAGAAACTCAAGAAAACTTAACAATATTTATTATAAACTAGAACAATGACTTAAATCAACCTTGTGAGATTAAATACACTTAATTGTACAGAATTTTCAAGAGAACAAATACCTGGTTCTCGGGAACTCACAAGAAAACCTAAAGCTAATACACTAAGCCCTAAACAAGAGAAAACCCCAAGAGAGAAAACATACTTAATATATAACAAGTTGGATCCAAAATAAGGCTAGCCAAAATAATCAATAACCTAATAATAATAAGGTAGAAGGAAGTAAGAGATGATAACAAGGAAAACCTTAATATTCCTACCTACAACACAAAGCTAAACAATCTGGAACTCGGTCCACTAAATACTGACACACAAACAAATATGACAACATATACATGTAAACTTATACATATATATATTTATAAATAATAAAAATTGGCAAAAATAAACAATTTCACCTCAAGTGAAATTCCAGAAGAGGAGTTGAATCCTGGGCCGTGACCAATCCACCCAACTGCTATCAAAAGGGCTAATACTGTACGCCAGGTACTGAAGGGCAACACATTGTCCCGAGAGAAGAGGAACGATTATACGTCTTACCTGGCGACAGACTCCCTACTAGCCACCTCACGAGTCAAGTAGCTCTCACTCCCGTATAACAGCTGGACGAGGATGACACGGCAGGTAAATCCAGAATCCAGTGCCGGGATACAACTACGACACAGGTCCCGTAAAAATCCTCCGACGGGAACAAGGGGCAGAAACGGCGGTCGCAGATGACTGAGCGTCTGCTAAACCCTCAACAGCAGTGTGAAGGTCGCAGGTGACAACAACACCTGCGCGAGAAATAGCCGTGATTCAGGGACACACACACAACAGACGTATATATGCGTCTTCCAAAATCCGTGAGCGAAATATCCAAGTGCGTGGTCCAAAAGGCAAGTATCCAAAGTCGTCCTCCAAATCAAAATACGTATATGCTGCGACAGGAAACAGTACTGGTGAGAGCTTGTCAAGACCCGAACTCTCGTTGACCGGTCGACCATGTCCACTCATCACCTTCCCAGTGTTTATAAACACTCAAAGCAAAAGAATAACAATCGTTAAAACGATAGTTCACTAATACACAAAAAAGGAGGAGGAGGCGCAAAAACACTGAAACAATCGTAAAGCCACTCAACTTACGGAAACACAAGAGTAAACATACTCAGCAAAAATTTAACTTAAAAGTAAACAAAAAAGTAAACAAGGCTGATTTAAACCAACAAAAGAAATAATAATAGTTTTACGTAATAATATATATACTATATATATATATATATATATATATATATATATATATATATATATATATATATATATATATATATATATATATATATATATATATATATATATATATATATATATATACATATGTTATAAATTTATAAACCAAAAAGGGATACAATTAATTTCATTGTTAACATATTTGTATATATCTCCAGTCAAATGTATTAATTTTTGAATTCCTTACCAGACTGGTCAGTGTAGTCTGAACTGGCTTTACCTGGAAAAGAAGTGGGTTTGTAGTTCATTGGTAAATCATGCATATGATTCATGATAAAAATATCATACATACATTTTATATTTATGAATGCATGTATTTTAACTCATATATATGTTTTCAGCTGAGAGTAGATATAGCGTAAGAGATTAAGAAAAAAGTGAACTTACCGTACATAAGTCATAACTTATTCATGAAAGTAAATGCCGAGGTAACGTTTTAATATAATTCTTAATCAAAGATATAATTCACGAATAATCTGTGTTAAAAAAAAGAGTTAAAAGGCATAATGTTCATAGCTAACTCCTTTTGCCTTTCCAGAGTCACGTAGAAGCTAAAAATTCACAAAACATTAAAAAACCGTAGTAAAAACTAAATTCGGCTTTATCTTAGAGCTTTTCCTTAGTCTTTCAAAAACTTGTGCAAATGAAAATGAAATTGTTTTCTGGTACTTAGATAGCTATAAAACATATGTAAGGTTTAACTTACGACAGTACTGCACACGATGTTGGTTATGTTGAACAGCTGTTAAAGAAACAATGATTTCCATTAGAACATAATTAAAGACCAAATTACATTCTGAGACATATTTTCATAGATGTCTCGAGATGCTCATTGTCATGGTATGAAATATGACGTAACGACATTTATCAATAAATATTAATGGTTAGGCAATTACAGCAAATGTAAGAAAATCGATGTTTAAGAAATAAGAAGAAATTCATTGGACACAAATTGCATAAAACTACTTTCAGATAAGACGAAGACTTAATTTGGAGTTAAAAGTGGTAGTTTACTTACACTAGTGAGAAATTTCTCCTTGCCTGCGTCAGCCTGAGATAATATTTAGAATATTAATTATAATGCCAAGATGACCTTATCATAAAGTTACAATATTCATTTAATTCTACTTTCTCAATCAAACAATATTCCCCATTTAAAGAGAATTGAAATCATAGATTTAAGAAGAATTGTATTTAACTCTTGCAATGATATGAAGTATTTAGATCATAAATTTGTAAATTCACGAGTTCATGGAACATAAATGAAGTCTAACGATAAATATTGCAAAACGTTTAATGTGTAAAATAAAAGAAATATTTCTTTGCTTACCTTGACGGATAAGTTATCCGAAAATACCTGTTAGGAATGGGATACAAAAAGAGTTATCAGAAAAGTAAAAATTAAAAAAGTCTTTATGTTCGTGTGTAAATTTATATATATATATATATATATATATATATATATATATATATATATATATATATATATATATATATATATATATATATAAGTAACCTAGATCCGCAGAATTTTCCAAACAGATTTATTTGTGGTCGAATGACCAAATATTTCCAATAAAACTTAGGGTTAGAAGAAATCTCCCTTCACCTGCATAGACACAGCGAAGATGACCAAAGCAAAGAAAATGGACTTCATCGTAATATGAAGGCGTCTTCAATCTAATTCTGTAAAAACAGAATGTCAATTATAAAAGGCAAATCAATAGCTTTTATTAATGTTGAAATTTTGCACTCATTACATAATGCAAAAAGGAACTTTTGACGTTTTGTCAGATTATAATTGTCTGTAAATGACGCAAATTTTTAGATTTCTCTTAAAAATACCGAAAGTAAGTTAATTGGGTAACTATTCTTTGCTCTCCTCAATGAACAATGCTAGAAACTTAACTTCGTAGACTGCCTACTAACTGGGTCTTTTATACCACCTATGACAAGTGTCCACTTCTGCGTACATCATATTTATGGCTTGATTAATGTCAGTAGAAATTACAGGTCTTTATGCCGAGGATTTAAAGCAATATCAAATTTGTGAAATCGCTATCCATTCTTTAACTAACTTTTCATTGTAAGAATACTGAGGCTATTCCAAAGGTATTTTGATTGTTGGGTGTTGAAAGGAGATTCTAAATCATGGATCGCGTTCTTTTTAATCTTTACTTTGTGCTATTTTGTTCTTTTATTTTGAACCTCTATATAATTTTTGTGGGGGGTAAATTGTTTGCAACCCTTGTTTTGGTATGCTCTTTTATTCCTTTGAATTCTGATTCAGGTATATATATATATATATATATATATATATATATATATATATATATATATATATATATATATATATATATATACATATATATACATCAATAAAAATATTATTATAAAAAATCTGTCTAAGGGACGATATTCACAATACCGTAGTCACCAACATGTCCGGATCGCTGAGCAAAGTTCGACTTATTCCCCAGAAAATCCTGTAACTCACCGAATGCGGTTAATAACAGGGTACCCAAGGCCAGAGATGATTATTTACCAGCCGGATCAAAAGAACCGCTCTGTCATTAATCATTTTTGGGCTTCAGACGCTTCGCCAGTTCGCCATTGCCAGTCAAAAATTAGAGCATTTAACGGCAAAACCATTTAACGTTTCTTTCTGCTGTTGGACAAAGAGAGAAGGTCTGAATTCACATAACAAGTTATTCGAGAACTTTGAATTACTCGCTTTGGCAAACACTGAAAGCTGTTATTGAACGTTGATGACAAATGTGATTTAAGGCAATTGTGAATTCACACGCATGACAAATAAATGTGGGAGTATTCAAGTAATAAGTGCTAAAGTAACTAATGATAAACATAATCAAAACAATACATATATACAAGCATTCCAGGTACTTTATATTTTATGAAAAGATATAGAATAATTCGCATTCGCGCCTAAGATATTATTTTAGTCACCAATTTTCGACAGGAATTTAATAGATGCTCGCTTATACCTGATAAAATCTGTAATGACGTCTTATTATCTTCTCGTGGATAAGCAAAATGACAGGGTCACCTGTCTTAATGAGTCCAGTTCCCTCAGTTAGTCAGCTGATGATCAGGAAAGCAGGTGTTCATTTGAAGTTCAAGGTCAACCGTGGATAAGGTAATTTATTGATTGTGAGGATTCTCTCAGTGTTTTAACACAGAAGATATCGTCTAGTGTTATGCTTTCGTGGGGAAAAAGAAGTCCCAATGTGTACTTCCTCTTTTACGAGATTTCAGCTCGCGTATGTTTGCATACATAGCAGCCACCAGGCACAGAGAGAATGAAAAATTAAAGAAATTAGAAAAAACCAGGATCTCATTCAGATGCCCAAACAAAGAAACTGTATGGAAACTAAAAATTCTTTGTGATGACAGTGATTGGGCTAATAGTGTACGTCATGATTAACTTGCAAAACTGTCAAATTAAACAATAAGAGAAAATATTGTCTCTCTTTATATCGAATAGACTCTCTGTTTAGAATGTGATCTTCCTTTAAACTCACGTTGATATAATTAAAGGTATTATTTATGGAGATGCCAATGTTAGTCATGAAAGTAACTTCCTTGCTCGCTATAAGAAAGAGTTTGGCCAATCTTAAAATAGACTATACAATCCACAACACAAAAGCTGATAACTAAAATAGTATCGTAATTTTAGATAAAGTTGACTACATATCACATATGCAAGTCCTACTGGATGATTATACAACTTACAAAAAACTAACAAAAAAATCACCTTCATCAAGTCATAAAAAACTTTAATAGCACAGTGAAAAAAATCCTTAAAGATAAAACAGAACTACTTACTATGTAAATTGTCAGTCAAGTATCCTTCGCTACCTTACCTGTACGGATTAGTCAAAACGCACAAAGAAAATAATCCTATGCTGCCTATTATCAGTACTGTTGGCTTAATATCATATAAACTTTCGAAATACAGCACCAAACTTTTGTCATCGTTGCTTATAACTATCTTCGATTCTCATATATATGATTCTCTAGATTTACTTGATATGTAAAACGAAATCACTTTTTGCTCACTGATAGATTCGTTAGTTTTGATGTTTGTTCTCTTTATATTAATTAAAGTCCCCATAGACTCTATCTCAGAGTATCTTAGTAACGAACTAACCCATCATGAATTACCTCTACCTGTAAGTCATATTATTTCAATCGCTAGTTTGTGCATTTGTGATTGTAACTTTATATGTAATGTGAACTTTATCATCAAATATTTGGTATGGCAATGGCCAACCATTTATCACTATTTACCTAATATCATTTTTATTGCTCTAATGTGGTACAGATATGTTGACGATATTTTACCTGTTTTGCCTGCTGGTATTCATGCAAATTTACTCTCTAAATTAAATGACCAGGTACCATCGATTAAGTTTAATCTAGATTTGGAAAAATACCATTGCCTCCCTTTCTAAGATATTTTGACACATAGAGACTCATTTCAATGCAAATTCGGTATTTATGGGAAACCAACAAACAACTTAACTCAAGTACATTTTTATTCAGGCCACCATTCTAATATCAAAAACCAACTGTTTCCTCTATGTTTTTATGAGCATTGCGCATTGTCAGTCCCCAATATTTGGATCAAGAAATCGAATACATAAGGAAAATAGGGACAGATTTGTATCATCCTTTACTTATATTAAACATTTGCTGCTAATAAGTCCCCAAAAAAGTTTTGTAGTGAAAGTAACACGGAGAAAGAAACTTCTAAGAACACTCTTAGCTTGCCCTTTTTAGGCGGTTTTGGAAACCATAAAAACCATCGTTAAAAAAATCTTTTGATATCAATATTATTTCTTCCTATAATAACTCACTAAAAGGGATGCTTATAAAAAATGGACACAGGGAAAGCAACAACATAATATTTATAATTCTATGGTTGTACTGCCCCTCTTTTTATATCGGCCAATCTAGCAAGTATTAAGAAGTAAAGAATTAAACGGTGTACATATTCCATCAAAAGTGGGCAAGCATCCTATGCAACATTTATTCGTTTTAGTGAAAACTCTCACAGGATAATTTGGACCTACAGTTCGGTGATTGCTAAATCAAAAGATCATTGAATCTCCCACTGTACTACTTACTTCCAGTTATAATTTTAACCATAGCTTTGTATTATTTGGACCTTTGAATTAGTAAAATGTTCAAGATAATATTAAATATAAAATCACAGACTTAATTATGATTATTTTCTATATATCTGTAAGTGTAATTTTTTTTTAATGTTCACTTTGCAAAAATTATTTTATTGTTTACGAAATTGACATTTATAAAACTGTACTTTTATTGAATGATTTTGGTGGTCAGTCACCTCCCTGTATAATCTTTCAGTTGTCTTGTCCCTGCTTCCGAGCAGCTAAACTTAATCGTTTGTAAACCTCTTAAATTGTACCCCCGTTTTGGGTAGGTCTAATTCTTCAGCTGTGTTAGATTCCAGTTATACGTATTTCCCTTTATAATCCCTATCAGTCATTTATACGAGCTTTCTTTGTAAAATGACTTTCATATTTATAACAGTCTGCTATGTAGAGGACGAGATATTGTAAGGCCTCGCAGATGTACTTCATTGTTTCACTTCTATTCGTAATTTTGTCTCTATTATATATTCATCCCATTCCATATTTTCGTGATTCAATTTTATATATATATATATATATATATATATATATATATATATATATATATAATATATATATATATATGTGTGTGTGTGTGTGTGTGTGTGTGTGTATGTGTGTGTGTGTGGGTTTGCACGTGTGTTCCTTACTTCCAACACAGCCGGCATTCAAATGCTACATACCACATCCTCCTTTATAATCATCGTGTCTCTCTTATCCCCAACCTTTATTCGGACACACATTGTTATGTATCGTCAAAATGAAAGTTTTTTACTTATTTCGCAAATCCCTTCGTTTGTACTTTTTTATATATATCTAGGCCCCAGTTCGCCATTTGAACAGTCAAATCCAATACCTCATGCGTTTTACAATTGCAAGTAAGGCCTCATAAAAAGATTATTGCCTCATATAATTTGTATCTACTACTGAATTTGTTCTGTTTACAAATAACGTTCCTGATACTACTGTAACTGGAATCACTTCAAAACGTTATCGATATATTGCACGTGATTGTATTTTAGAGAACTCTTTTGGAAATCTTACATTTATTTAGGTAACATCGACGGTATTTTTTCTCCCGAATCCATATCATTTCCACAGAGAGGAAAATGATCAGAAAAACGATAATTTTTACCTTATTTTGAGATTTTTATTGCAAATTAGAAGACAAAAGTGCAGGTGCTAATTCTTGAAAGCTAATTATATTGTATTTCAACTTAAATCTTCGTTTCATAGGACAAAGTTTCTCTTTATTTTCAGTTTATAATAGAAAGCAGTTCTTGTTGTCACATTATTTTCTGGAATCAATCTTACATTTCTAGTTGCTCTCCAGTTGGAATATACACTACTCACAGAAAAAGGATAATAATAATTATAATAATTTTTTGCTTTTATTTTCATATGTTGGTTTAAAATTTGGAGGCAAAAATACAGGTCCTTTGGAAACCCTAAACAAATTTCTAATTAATCTTTAATCTTCATTTCAGGAAACAATTTGTCTATATTCACTTGAATGGTGTTTTGCTTTCCATCATTAACAGGAGGTGGTCACCTGAAAAACAAATGAAGTAATTGCTAAATCAAAAGCGTTATTAATTTGTATGTAAATATAAACATATGATCATCACTCGAAGGTTAATCCATCACAACAGTATCAACAAATGAAAGCCTTCAATATTCTAGAAGTCATTGATTGGACCATTAATTCTGCAGTGGAAGTATATCTGGACTGACAGAAATAAAAATCAGAAATATCTCTTTGGGACTTACGAATTGATTCACGGCATCCGATAATGGCTTCAGCTGCATGAAAATATAACAAGATATGATTCAGAGATATAGGACTTGGGTTCATCACTGTACGAAAAATCATGATGACTGAAATTAACAACACTTGAAACAAAATTTAATTCACCATTTTTGTTATTTCATTTCCTTAAAAGTGGACTTGTGTTTATCCATTCAAAATTTCTCAGAGATTTTTTAATACGTTATTTAAATGCATATTGTAAGTCAATCTAATTTTGATACTATTTTGGATAAATAATATTTACTCACAGGTGCACAGAGGCCAGCATTTACGACAAGCTGTGGACGGAAATAATAATAATAATAATAATAATAATAATAATAATAATAATAATAATAATAATAATAATAATAATAATAATAAAAAGAGGAGAACAGAATTTGGGATGTTTACCTGTTCAGTGCTCTGTTTGCTTAACCAGGCAATTCTGTACTTGATGACTGAACTGAGGGTGGTTTCAGAATAGGTGTACAAAAAATGGACTTGGGTAACTCATCCATTAATGTTAGATTAATTATTAGGAAATAATAGTATCATTCTGATACTATTATCGTTATAATTCGTGTAGCCAAAATATGAAAATAAAAAAAATACTTACATCACTTAATAGTGAGCCGAAGATTTTAGTCTCTGGAAGAACCTGAAGTCAAAAGATTTTAGTTGAAAACAAGAAAAAATTCTATATACTTTTTTATTATTCTAAATTATATGACTGATTATCCTTGCGAATTATTAGAGGGCAATGAAGATAATTATTATTGAATGGTCCCTCAGAAATGTTGGATTTTTTTCATAGCATTCAATATGTCATATGTAAATCAATCCAGGAGATTGTTAGTCTAAAAGTAAAGACTTATAATTATTCGTTTTAAAAATACTCTAAAAATCGACGTAATATTTCTCATTGTATTTACTTCAACATTTTAAGTGACAATAAAGTGCCCTGCTTTCAACATTAAAGCAAAATATGATATAGAGATTTCCCTAATAAAATTTATCATTTCCCAAATTTTTATCAGATCGCTGGCATTAATTCTATGACAGAAAATATATTTCAGTGGTTACTATATACAATGGTTAACCCATGCTAGCTCATATACCTTTTTAATATTATTAGCTCTTCAAAATAAGGGATATTGAAATATGGGTATCAGATAAATAATCCTACAATGAGAAAACAAAAGATATATATATATATATATATATATATATATATATAATATATATATATATATATATATATATATATATATATATATATCTATATATAAAGAACATACTTGGTTGGGAACAGCTGCAGCAACAAAATATACGAAGCAGAGAAATAAGATAACTCGCATCATCTTGATTGAAAATTTGGTTGATGCTTCTGCAAGACTGGAACGAAATATTCAAAGACATTTTAAACTGTTGTTATAATAAAGATTTTTAAGATACATTTAAAGGATATGATTTGGTTATTGTTTTCAATGAATAGGTAACTTAATCTTTATTGTAACTATTTTGAAGAATATTTAGAAAAGTGTCTTTCGATAAATTCTGAAAAAAACTGATATGAAAATTTTGATTTAAATCATAATTTAAAAAAATATCTACGAACGTACTTTAACTACTGCTTCTGATAATAAAAATAAGAAATTTCGAACATTTTCTAAATTCAAGTAAAATACTTTTAGCGTAAGTTGAGATATTCTTAAGATATTTTCACAAATAAAACTTAACGTACAAATGTTTTGACTGTAAAGAAAATAAAACTTAGATCAAAAGTTAGAGGGCCACTTTCAATAGCTAGAAACCTTTAAGAAATTAATTTCTATAGGTTATACTTTGAATTCTTACTGATATCTGTTTACTTAATGTATAGAAAATGTTCCGCAAAAATTAGAACTATATATGACGAAAGCTAAAATGCAAGAAGAGTATCTACTAATTTTCAGTTTTTGAAAATGATCAGATTCAATGGAGGAACTTACTCAAAAGAAGTCTTTCTCTTCTGATGAGATCGACGTACCTTCCCGTTATATATCCTGAGTTCCAAGTGTGGGCGAACACGCAGCACAGGTGTGTACGTTCTGAAACAAAGGTTAAATTGATTTATGGTTTGGGTGAAGGCCAAGGTGAGTCTCTCTCTCTCTCTCTCTCTCTCTCTCTCTCTCTCTCTCTCTCTCTTCTCTCTCTCTCTCTCTCTCTCTCTGTTACATTTTTCTATCTGTGTGCGTGTCCGTCTCTACTATATAGGTACAAAAACATAAATTAACTTCGCTTCCCTAAAGAATGGCAAACTTTATAGCATGATATTCTTCATTCCAGTCGACAATAGTTACTTTAACAAAGGAAATTCCCACCTTGATCACATTGCTGTGAAATATTGGATATCAGATTCAGTAGGATTGAGAATTTACGAAAATGATGAACTAGTCTAAAAAATATCAAAATTAAACACTCATACTACTGTAGATTTACTTTCTCAAATTGTAGTATATCATAACAATTAATAATGAAAACATTGATCGTCTATTTATCATCATATCTCGGAGTTATTGTGATCATAATTTAGAGGATTCGACAACATTCGATTCCTAAAATACACAAATAACAAAAAAGACTTTTTTAGTGTAAAATGCTATTTTAAAAAGGTTATTCATTTTAAATTTACACGTTTGTTAGAACCACTATATTCAATGTACCAAATAAATAAAAAAACAAACATAAACTAAAGTTCTATCAAAGTTCCCCTTTAAATTTAATATAATAATTGTTCATTTGTTATCTTATAAAGCTGTCAATACTATTCTTATCCACTACTATATGAGGCATACATGTAACAACAATTTATGTATATGCATCCAAATAAACTACATAAATATTTCTCTTTTTATAAACTCCTAAGGAAATTTAATTTTAAAGTGGTCGTCTACATATATTGATTCCGTATTCGGAATCCAAACAGACCATGAATAAATTCTGAGTTGTATCAGACACAATTCTTTTCCTAAAGTCTTTGATTAAAATTTTCTGGAAAATCACAATTGATTTCACATCAGAATGACAAATAAAGCATATCCAAGGGTACATAAAAACTACTACTAATCATCTCCAGCCAGTAACGTTAATTGCGAAAAAACCGTGTTACAGAGGCCCTGAATCTCATAGTAGTTTAAAAATAGTATGCTAAAGTCTCTCCTCATCATTAACCTTTTCCATCTTGATTTCGCTAAGTTCGGAACTATTGCCATTTTTTTTTCCTTTTTTTAAATTTTAGATTATTGCCACTTTCTCAATGATCAGCAAAAAACAGTCGTACCTCTTTAATAATAATAATAATAATAATAATAATAATAATAATAATAAATAATAATAATAATATGTGGCGCCGTGGCAAAGTGGGTTAGGCCGTCAATTGACTGGCTAAGCAACATTGGGGCTGGTCAGTCGTTGGATGGGTGACCGCTCTCGTCGGCGTTGATTCCTTGAGAATGGATCTTTACCATAATTTTCTCAGTCTACTCTGCTGCAAATGAGTACCTATTCCTGATGGGGTAGGGTCCAGCTATGGGTTAAATAGCAAAACACAGCAATGATGGAATTAAATAAAGAATTAAACGACAACGACGTAAATGGAACCTCTGGCAACAGAGGAGCTTCTTCCGGCAGCCAGGTATTCAACCCAATTGAAGGGGAAGACGGTCAGGTACTTGGAGGTCGTCAACCAGAGGAAGAAATGGACGAGAGAAGAAAATAAGGAAATATGGGATAATAATAATAATAATAATAATAATAATAATAATAATAATAATAATAATAATAATAATACTAATAATAATAATAATAAAATAATAATAATGCTTAGAAAAACTCCTAGCGAAGCTGATGAACGATATTAGATTTTTTTTTCTTTTAGTTTTTCAACTTTTATGTTATATGATTTTTTTTTATAGTTGTGAATCTCAAAAACAGCAATAATAATAATAATAATAATAATAATAATAATAATAATAATAATAATAATAATAATAATAATAATAATAATAATAATAATAATAATAATGTCACAAATATTTTTCTAATCTTCTCAGAAAAGAAAAAGCAGGGCTGGAAAAATATACCGTACACATTTTCTTTAGAAATTTGCATAACTGGGAAGGAATTAACTAATATTATGTAAAATGGATAGCGTTTTCCCTTAACTGCATTCATATAGAATAAAAACAAATAGAATGTTTAAAAACTGCATTAAGATTTTAGATATAACGAAATTAACCACGATTTTTATCCAAGAGTTTAGAGGTTTCAATAAATTCGCATTAGTCTTCAAAGTGTTGGTTTAAAGGAATGTTGTGATACTATCTGGTTTGTTATATAAACATTTAACGACAGGAGGTTCTCTACCTAAGCTATCATAATCCTAAATAAGTGATAACACGATATACATATATATATATATATATATATATATATATATATATATATATATATATATATATATATATATATATATATATATATATATATATAATGCCGCACAATGATTCCGGCTTTCTTCATTTATATTATCTGCTTGAATCTTGCTTGCATATATGTAGTATATCTTATTGAGACGCTGACTTCGCAGTGTTTTCCTTACGTGATTCACCGAAAATAACAAGAGATTCCGTATCACATCCATTTTCGTCAGCGAGTCAGCTAATGATCGGGATATCAGATGTGCTTCTCAATACCAAGGTCTTTGTGGTCAAGATAATATAGCGAGAAGAAATAAGTCTGTCTTTTTTTCTTTGGTGAAAGAATTGGTTAGACTTGTCTTTATTTTAGCCTATGTACGATCATGAAGAATTACTTTTACATACACACACACATTCTATATAATGAGTGTATGTATGATATTTATAATGTTTTCACTAGACGTTGGATTGCTTTAACTTTCAACAGCTGTATACAAGAAAACATTCTGCAAAAGATCTTCAACAGTCCAGATATTATAGCGTCATGAATATTAGTGTTTATATGGTAGGAAATAAGACCGAAAGACCAGCTTCCTAAGACTGTGTAACTCCAAAGTGTATATGAGGTTTTCTGACATTAATTTAGAGAGAGAGAGAGAGAGAGAGAGAGAGAGAGAGAGAGAGAGAAGGGTGCGGTAGGACTACATAGGACATAGGTTCCCAAATTTCGAAAAGCCCAATATGTGTATATAACAGGAATATATAGATATATTAAATATCAGTAGGTACCAGTCTTAAAAATATCGTATTTCTTTAACATCCCAATTACTGCATCAAAAATCAAGGTCTTCCTTCAATATCCAGATAGAGATTCCATCTAAAACAACAACAATTAATGATGGTACCAAAGTCTATCTTTCGTGAAATTTCCTTTATAATCCATATATAATTTTTCCGGTGATAATATTAAGTATAACGAAATCATGAATTCAGGTTCAAACATGGAACACGGTTATGGCATAATCAGTCGCTATTTGTCAAAAAAGTTTTTGTTTTTGGTAGTTGTAAAGCCAGATAACTCATGATCAATCAATTTGTCAAGAGCCCCACATTTTGTCGATTTCTTTAAGAAATAAACCATGGTAAAACTGTCATCTTCCAAAGAAACAAATAATCAGGTAAGAAGGCAAACTTTATTAATTCATTAAACATTTAACGTAAGTTTATATTTGGCAAATTGGCAGACCATACCAGAATTAATTCTTAATGATAAAAGGATTGTCCTCCTTTATCTAAACGGTACATTGAGATGGCTACCCTTCTATATTTTAAGAGTGAACGTTTGGTGTTATTAAATCATAATTCTCATATTATTGAGGGTTTGTTCAAGGTGCCTTTGAAAACTGGCTGAGACCAGTTACTTGGGGTGTTGACAAAGAGTGTGAATTCATGTGTACTTGTACGAACTATGTCCATTGTTAATGGCTTGGTTTAGCAAAGAACTAGGGAGACAGCTACGGGAGAAAAGGCAGAATGCTGAGATAGCTCTGCGAAAGTTATATTTGTTAAAGTGTGTGACGTTCTAGGCTGCAATGGGTGAGTTATTATGATTTAGCCAAAGGGATGGCTTGTTTTGATATCTTGTAAAGGTGTTCTATTTCATTTAATCTTTTGACTTTGTCTTTACGATTGTGTGTGCTCATTTGTGTGTTATCCTGTCTTTTAAACAGGCGGTTCTAGTGAGGGGGCCAGTGTCCTAGTGAGGGGACTGAGTGTCCTAGTGGAGGGAACTATAATATTTTGGAGAAGAGATAATTGGTGTGACTAATTACTGATAAAGACATTTAAATACCGGGGGGTTGTCTGTGAGACTTGAACTATTATCATTCCATTAATGATCCTGTAAGAACCTGAATTATTCAACTAGTACTTTGCTTTGAATGACGTATATATTTTGGTTGCTCCGACTCTTATTTGATGACCTGATGGAATGGTAGAGAGAGAGAGAGAGAGAGAGAGAGAGAGAGAGAGAGAGAGAGAGAGAGAGCGGAGGGACTGAGTGTTATCAGTTCGGCTAATGCTCTGGCTAAACACATACCAAATATTAAAATAGCGGGGGCAAAGCCCTTCGCTGTTAATATATATATATATATATATATATATATATATATATATATATATATATATATATATATATATATATATATATATATATATATATCAAACTGTTTCAGTTATTAGAAAAAATATCCATTGAATACATTACTTCTAAAAATGTCATTGATAGTTATCTTGGGCATATCTTGTATATTTATGACAAATTAGTATTGTATTTTTATTTGGGTAATATTGTTATTTTTATAATATATAATTACCAATTAATATATAAAACTCAGATCCTTCATGATTTTGTATCAGGTTCATGTTACTCGATATTTTTACTATTATTTTTCAACCATAAAATTACCCATGTATTAATATCTATCAAATTATGAATTGAACAAGAAATGCGTGATTATAATTGAATAAGTACATATCCAGTTTCCAAGACTTGACGAGAAAAACATTTTTGAAAAAATATCTCATGTGATGCATTTTAAAATAATCTGCATTTGACATACGGAAAAATCAAAGAAATATGATGTTTAATCCATTTTATTGTAGTAAGAAGAAAAAAGAATCAAAGCCAAAGTACTGAATTACAATTAAATGTCAGCTGGTCGACTAGCAGATCTTACTCCTCCATTCATAAGTAGGACCTTACACTGGGCACTTGAATACCTGAGAGAAAAAAAATTAGTGTCATTATTAAACGAGTTTATATATGTGTGTGTGTGTGTGTGTGTGTGTGTGTGTGTGTGTATGCATGTATTATAATTTTATAAACCAAAATTCGGATATAATTTCATTCATAACATGTTTGTATCTATCTCCAGTGAAATTTAGTTAGGGAATGTTGAATTTCTTACCAGACTGGTCAGTGTAGTCTGAACTGGCTTTACCTGCAAAGGGAGAGGGTTTGTAGTTCATCGGTAAATTATGCATATGATTCATAATAGAAATGTGATAAATACATTCTTAGTTTATGAATGCATGTACTTTAACTCATATATATATTTTTTCAGCTGAGAGTAGACATAGCGTAAGAGATTAAGAAAAAAGTGAGCTCATTGTACATAAGTCATAACTTATTCATGAAAGTAAATCCCGAGTTAAAGTTTTAGTATAATTTTTAATCAAAGATATACTTTACGAATTATCTGAGTAAAGAAAAGTTATAAGGTATAATGTTCATAGCTAACTCCTTTTGCCTTTCCAGAATCAGGTAGAAGCTAAAAATTCACAAAACATAAAAAAAACAGTAGTAAAAACTAACTTAGCTTTCATCATAGAGCTTTTCTTTACAGTCTTTCAAAAATTTGTGCAAATGAAAATGAAATTGTTTTCTGATACTTAAATAGGTATAAAACATATGCAAGGTTTAACTTACGACAGTACTGCACACGATGGTGGTTATGTTGAACAGCTGTTAAAGAAACAATGATTTCCATTAGAACGTAATTAAAGACCAAATTACATTCTGAGACATATTTTCGTAGATGTCTCGAGATGCTGACTGTCATGGTATGAAATGTGACGTAATGACATTCATCCATAAATATTAATGTTAGCAATTACAGCAAATGTAAGAAAATCCATGTTTTAAGAAATAACAAGAAATTCATTAGACACCAATTGCATAAAACAGATTTCAGATAAGACGAAGACTTAATTTGGAGTTAAAAGTGGCAGTTTACTTACGCTAGTGAGAAATTTCTCCTTGCCTGCGTCAACCTGGAATAATATTTAGAATATTAATTATAATGCCAAGATGACCTTATCATAAAGAGAAATAATCAACAATGCATAGTTACAATATTCATTTATTTCTACTTTCTCAATCAATCAATATTCCCTATTCAAAGAGTATTGAAATCATAGATTTAAGAAGAATTGTATTTAACTCTTGCAATGATATTAAGTATTTAGATAAAGAAAATTGTAAATTCATGAGTTCATTGAACATAAGTGAAGTCTTACGATAGATATTGCAAAACCTTTAATGTGTAAAATAATAGGAATATTTCTTTGCTTACCTTAACGGGTAAGTTATCCGAAAATACCTGTTAGGAATGGGACACAAAAAGAGTTATCAGGAAAGTAAAAATTTAAAAAGTATTTATGTTCGTGTGATATATATATATATATATATATATATATATATATATATATATATATATATATATATATATATATATATATATATATATATATGTAAGTAACCTAGATCCGCAGAATTTTCCAAACAGATTTATTTTTGGTCGAATGACCAAATATTTCCAATAAAACTTAGCGTAAGAAGAAGTCTCCCTTTACCTGCATAGCCACAGCGAAGATGACCAAAGCAAAGAGAATAGACTTCATCGTGATATCAAGGCGTCTTCACAATTAATTCTGTAAAAATAACGGCAATTATAAATCGCAAAACAATAGCTTATATTAATGTTGAAAGTTTGCACTCATTACAGAATACAAAAAGGAACTTTTGACGTATTGTCAGAAGAATATAATTGTCTGTAAATGACGCAAATTTTTAGTTTTCTATTAAAAATACCAAAAGTAAGTTAAATGGGTAACGATTCTTTGCTCACCTCAGTGAACAATACTAGAAGCTTAACTTCGTAGACTGCCTGCTAACTGGGTCTTTTATACCACCAATGGCAAGTGTTCACTTCCGCCTACATCATATTTATGGCTTGATTAATGTCAGAACAAATTATAGGTCTTTATGCCGAGGATTTAAAGCAATATCAGATTTTGTGAAATCGCTATCCATTCTTTTACTACCTTTTCATTGTAAGAATAGTGAGACTATTCCAAAGGTATTTTGATTGTTGGGTATTGAAAAGAGGTTCAGAATCATGGTTCACGTTTATTACTATCTTTATATTTTGTTTATTTTGTGCCATTTCGTTCCTTTATTTAAACATCTATATAATTTTTTATGGCAAATTGTTTGCAACCGTTGTTTTTGTATGCTCTTTCATTCCTTTGAATTCTGTTTCAGGTTTATATGACATATATGTATATATATATATATATATATATATATATATATATATATATATATATATATATATATATATATATATATATATATATATATATATATATATATATATATATATATATATATATATATATATATATATATATATATATATATATATATATATATATATATATAAAGTATATATATATATATATATATATATATATATATATATATATATATAATATATATATATATACATATATATCACGACTTTGCCTTTCCGATAATGAGTGTAAATAAAACTAATGAAAATATTATTATAAAAAAATCTGTCTAAGGGACGAAATTCACAATACCGAAGTCACCAACATGTCCAGATCGCTGAGCAAAGTTCGAGTTATTCCTCTGAGAATCCTGTAACTCACCGAGTGCGGTTAATATCAAGGTACCCAAGGCCAGAGATGATAATTCACCAGCCGGATCAAAAGAACCGCCCTGTCATTAATCATTTTTGGGCTTCTTGACGCTTCTCCAGTTCGCCATTGCCAGTCAAAAATGGGAGCATTTAACGGCAAAAGCATTTATACGCTTCTTTCTGCTGTTGGACAAAGAGAGAAGGTCTGAATTCACATAACAATTTATTCGAGAACTTTGAACTACTCGCTTTGGCAAACACTGAAAGCTGTTATTGAACATTGATGACAAAGGTGATTTAAGGCAATTGTGAATTCACACGCATGACAAATAAATATGGGAGTATTCAAGTAATAAGTGCTAAAGTAACTAATGATAAACATAATCGCAAAACAATTTACCATATATGCAAGCATTCCAGGTACTTTATATTTTATGAAAAGGTATAGAATAATACGCATTCGCACATAAGATATTATTTTAGTCACCAATTTTCGACAGGAATTTAATAGATGCTCTCTTATACCTGATAAAATCTGTAATGACATCTTATTATCTTCTCGTGGATAAGAAAAATGACAGGGTCACCTGTTTTAATGAGTCCAGTTCCCTCAGTGAGTAAGCTGATGATCAGGAAAGCAGGTGTTCATTTGAAGTTCAAATTCAACCATGGAAAACGGTAACTTAATGATTGTGAGGATTTTCTCAGTATTTTAACACAGAAGGTATCGTCTAGTGCTATGCTTTGGTGGGCAAAAAGAAGTGCCAATGCTTGCTTGGTCTTTTACGAGATTTCAACTCGCGTATGTCGTATCATCATCCAGTAGGGCTTGCATATATATATAGCAGCCAGCAAGCACAGAGAGAATGAAAAATTAAAGGAATTAGAAAAAACCAGGATCTCATTCAGATGCCCAAACAAAGAAACTGGATGGAAATTAAAAATTCTTATTGATGACAGTGATTGGACTAATAGTGCACGTCATGATTAAGTTGTAAAATTATCAAATTAAACAATAAGTGAAAATATTGTTTCTCTTTATATCGAATAGACCCTTTGTTTAACGATTGCGTCGTCCCTAAGTAAATTCGAACAATAGTGTGATCTTCCTTAAACTCACGTAGATATAATTAAAGGTATTGTTCATGGAGATGCCAATGTTATTCTTGAAAGTAGCTTCCCAGCTCGCTATAAGAAAATTTGACCGATCTTAAAATAGACTCTGTAATCCACAACACAAAAGCTGATAATAATGTAATTCTAAATTAAGCTGACTACATATCACGTATGCAAGTCTTACTGGATGATTATACAACTTACAAAAAACTAATAAAAATCACCTTCATCAAGTCAAAAAAATTTAATAGCACAGTGAAAAAAAATCCTTCGAGATAAAACAAATCTACTATGTAAATTGTCAGTTATATTTCCTTCGCTACCTAACCTGTACGGATTAGTCAAACCGCACAAAGAAAATAATCCTATGCTGCCTATTATCAGTACTGTTGGCTCAATATCATATAAACTTTCGAAATACAGCACCAAGCTCTTGTCATCGTTACTTAGAACCATCTCCGATTCTCATATATATATAATTCTCTAGATTTAGTTGATAAGTAAAACAAAATCACTTTTTGCTCCACTGATAGATTCGTTAGTTTTGATGTTTGTTCTCTATCTCAGAGTTTCTTGGTAACGAACTAACCCATCATGAACTACCCCTACCTGTAAGTCATATTATTTCAATCACTAGTTTGTGCATTTGTGATTGTAACTTTATATGTAATGTGAATTTTATCAACAAATATTTGGTATGGCAATGGCCAACCATTTATCACCACTCCTCTCAAAATTGTACATGGAATTCTTTGAAAAACGCTATTTACCTAATATCATTTATATTGCTCTAATGTGGTACAGATATGTTGACGATATTTCAGCTGTTTTGCCTGCTGGTATTGGTGTAAATAATTTACTCTCTAAATTAAATGACTAGTACCATCGATTAAGTTTATTCTAGAATTCGAAAAAGACAATTGCCTCCCTTTTAGATGTTTTGACACACAGACACCCATTTCAATGCAATTTCGGTATTTATGGGAAACAAACAAACAACTTAACTCAAGTCTATTTTTATTCAGGCCACCATCCTAATATCAAAAACCAACTGTTTCCTCTATGTTTTTACGAGCATTGCGCATTGTCAGTCCCCAATATTTGGATCAAGAAATCGAATACATAAGGAAAATAGGGACAGATTTGTATCATCCTTTACATATATTAAACATTTGCTGCTATAAGTCCCAAAAAAAGTTTTGTAGTGAAAGTAACACAGAGAAAGAAACTTCTAAGAACATTCTTAGCTTGCCCTATTTCAGCGGTTTTGAAACCATAAAACCATCGTTAAAATCTTTTGATATCAATATTATTTCTTCCTATAATAACTCACTAAAAGGGATGCTAACAAAAAATGGACACAGGGAGAGCAACAGCATAATATATATAATTCTATGTTTGTACTGCCCCTCTTTTTCTATCAGCCAAACTAGCAAGGATTTAGACGTAAGAATTAAACGGTATAAATATTCCGTCAAAAGTGGGCAAACATCCGATGCAACATTCATTCGTTTTAGTGAAAACTCTCACAGGATAAATTGGACCGGTAGTTCGGTGATTGCTAAATCAGAAGATCTCTGAATCTGCCATTATACTACTTACTTCCCGTTATTATTTTAACCACAGCCTCAATTATGAATATTTTCTATATATCCGTATGTGTAACTTTTTTTTGGTATGTTCAATTTGCTAAAATTTTTATTGTTTACGAAATTGACATTTATAGAACTGTATTTTTATAGAATTATTTTGGTGGTCAGTCACCTCCCTGTATAATCTTTCAATTGTCTTGTCCCTGCCTCCGAGCAGCTGGACTTAATCCTTTGTAAACCTCTTAAATTGTACCCTTGTTTTGTGTAGGTCTCCTAATTCTTCAGCTGTGTTAGATTCCAGTTATACGTATTTCCCTTTATAATCCCTATCAGTCAATTATACGATATTTCTTTATAAAATTGCTTTCATATTTATATCAGTCTACTATGTAGAGAACGAGATATTGTAAGGCCTCGCAGCGGCACTCCATTGTTTCACTTTCCTTCGTAATTTTCTCTCTATTTATATCTTCATCACGTTCCATATTTTGGTGATCCAGTTATATATATATATATATATATATATATATATATATTATATATATATATATATATATATATATATACATATATATGTGTGTGTGTGTGTGTGAATGTGTGTGTGTGTGTGTTTTCATGTGTTCCTTACTTCCAATACAGCCGGCATTCAAATGGTACATTCCACATCCTCCTTTATAATCATCGTGTCTCTCTTATCCCCAACCTTTATTCGGACACACATTGTTATGTATCGTCAAAATGAAAGTTTTTTACTTATTTCGCAAATCCCTTCGTTTGTACTTTTTTATATATATCTAGGCCCCAGTTCACCATTTGAACAGTCAAATCCAATACCTCATGTGATTTACAATTGCAAGTAAGGCCTCATAAAAAGTTTGTTGCCTCATATAATTTGTATCTACTACTGAATTTGTTCTGTTTACAAATAACGTTCCTGATGCTAATGTAACTGAAATCACTTCAAAACGTTATCGATATGTTGCACGTGATTGTATTTCAACGAACTCTTTTGGAAATCTTACATTTATTTAGGTAACATCGACGGTATTTTTTCTACCGAATCCATATCATTTCCACAGAGAGGAAAATGATCAGAAAAATGATCATTTTTACCGTGAGTTTTTTATTGTAAATTAGAAGACAAAAGTGCAGGTGCTAATTCTTGAAAGCTAATCATATTGTATTTCAACTTAAATCTTCGTTTCATGGGACAAAGTTTCTCTTCATTTTCAGTTTATAAAAGAAAGCAGTTTTTGTTGTCACATTATTTTCTGGAATCAATATTACATTTCCAGTTGCTCTCCAGTTGCGCTTAAATACTACCGTAATATTTCCTCCCCTGGAATATATACTACTTACAGAAAAAGGATAATAATAATTAAGGTAATTTTTTGCTTTTATTTTCATATGTTGGTTTAAAATTTAGAGGCAAAAATACAGGTCCTTTGGAAACCCTAAACTATTTCTAATTAATCTTTAATCTTCATTTCAGGAAACAATTTGTCTATATTCACTTGAATGGTGTTTTGCTTTCCATCATTAACAGGAGGTGGTCACCTGAAAAACAAATGAAGTAATTGCTAAATCAAAAGCGTTATTAATTTGTATGTAAATATATACATTTGATCATCACTCGAAGATTAATCCATCACAACTGTATAAACAAATGAAAGCCCCGAATAATCTAGAAGTCATTGATTGGAACTTTAATTCTGAAGTAGAAGTATATCTGGACTGACAGAAATAAAAATCAGAAATATCTCTTTGGGACTTACGAATTGATTCACGGCATCCGATAATGGCTTCAGCTGCATGAAAATATAACAAGATATGATTCAGAGATATAGGACTTGGGTTCATCACTGTACGAGAAATCATGACGACTGAAATTAACAACACTTGATACAAAATTTAATTCACCATTTTTGTTATTTCAGTTCCTTAAAAGTGGACTTATGTTTATCCATTCAAAATTTCTCAGAGATTTTTTAATGTTATTTATATGCATATTGTAAGTCAGTCTAATTCTGATAATATTTTGGATAAATGATATTTACTCACAGGTGCACAGAGGCCAGCATTTACGACGAGCTGTGGACGGAAATAATAATAATAATAATAATAATAATAATATTAATATATGAAGGTAGGAGACCCTCTCTCAAACATGTTTTGTTAAAGATGATGGCAGCATCAGTGGAATTGATTTTATATATGATCTTTTCAATTCTTCTTATTATTCTCTTCTCATCAGGGCTGATATTTGCTAATAGCTGGCCGATGTTCATATCTCGGTGAAAGAAATGTTTTCTAAAAATAAGAATTTATTGTTATGATAACAAAGGTGGTTAACAAATCTTAGTCTAAGGGCGTAACGGAATTCCAACGTTTCCAACCGTATCATCGGTTCATTTTCAAGGAAAGGTGAGCTTGAACTGATTGGAATGGGGTCGTTCGGCGGTATTTATTGTGTCCCAGGTGCTCTGTCTGATGGGCGCTGCATTTTCATTGGCTGAACAGAGGATTAAGTCCCTGAGTCAAGGCGTCTTGCAGAGTGGAAGCTCGCACTGCTCTTCTCGTGCGGACGCTGGAGACTGGGAGCGTAGTATTGGGAAGGTCATTGCCGATAGACGGGGGCACCTGATTGGCCCGTTCGATCGGCTCTATGGTGCTGGCGGGCGGCGGCCCTTCGTGCACCGTCGGAGGAGTGAAGTCTCTTGGGTGGTGTTGAGGCTGGGTCTCTCCTTCCGATGTATAGGGCCTCCAAGAGGCGGAGGCGCGGTGGTCTGCTGCCTTATCGATAATTCTGATATTAGGAATAATGTCATTCCTAGTTATCCTGGTATTGTGGACGTTTTTGGCATGATTATGGATGGCGCCTTCCTGAGCGTGGCAGGATATCCTCTTCGAAAATCTTTAACAAAACAAATAATATTAATAATAATAATAATAATAATAATAATAATAAAAAGAAGAGGAGAACAGAATTTGGGATGTTTACCATTTTCAATGCTCTTTTTGCTTAACCATGAAATTCTGTACTTGATGACTGAACTGAGGGTGGTTTCAGAATAGGTGTACAAAAAAAAAACATGGACTTATGTAACTCACCCAATAATGTTAAATTATTTATTAGGAAATAATGGTATCATCCTGAAAGTATTATTCGTGTAACCAAAAGACGAAAATAAAAAATAAAAATACTCACATCACTCAAAAGTGAGCCGAAGATTTTAGTCTCTGGAAGAACCTGAAGTCAAAAGATTTTAGTTGAAAACAAGAAAAAATTCTATATACTTTTTTTTATTATTCTAAATAATATGACTGATTATTCTTGCGAATGATTAGAGGGCAATGAAGATAATTATGATTGAATGGTCCCTCAGAAATGTTGGATTTTTTTCATAGTATTCAACATGTCATATGTAAATCAATCCAGGAAATTGTAAGTCTAAAAGTAGAGACTTATAATTATTCCTTTTAAAAATACTCTAAAAATCGACGAAATATTTCTCACTGTATTTACTTCAACATTTTAAGTGACAATAAAGGGCTTTAATTTCAACATGATATATAGATTTCACTAATAAAATTTATAATTTCCCAAATTTTTATCAGATCCCTGGCATTAATTTTATGACAGAAAATATATTTCAATGGTTACTATATATAATGGTTAATCCATGCTAGTTGACATATCTTTTTAATATTATTAGCTCTTTTAAAATAAGTGATATTGAATTATGGGTATCAGATAAATAATCCTACAAAGTTACGTTAAATATATCTTAGTTTTACCAGACCACTGAGCTGATTAACAGCTTTCCTAGGGATGGCCCGAAGGATCAGATATTATATATATATATTATATATATATATATATATATATATATATATATATATATATATATATATATATATATATATATATATATATATATATACTATTTGTAAAGAACATACTTGGTTAGG
>NC_061101.1:8545497-8555497 GCF_015104395.2 Macrobrachium nipponense | reverse complement strand
TATTTTTTTCCTCAGTGTATCTGGATACATCAGTTCGACTTCCTCTTGAATGTACTACGAGAGGGTCAATATTGCTAATTACAATTATATGTATATATATATATATATATATATATATATATATATATATATATTATATATATATATATATATCTACACATATACATGTATATATATATATATATAGTATATATATATATATATATATATATATATATATATATATATATATATATATATATATATATATATACATCATACATACTATATATATAAGTGTATGTATGTATATGTATGTATATATGTATATATATATATATATATATATATATATATATCTATATATATATATATATATATATATATATATATATATAGATATATATATATAAATATATATATATATATATATATATATATATATATATATATATATATATATATATATATATATATATACATACATATATATGTAGTTGTATGTATGTATGTATGTATATATATATATATATATATATATATATATATATATATATATATATATATATATATATATATATATATATATATATATATATATATATATATATATATATATATATTTGAATGTGTACTTCATAGTTCTAAGTTTAGCCGTCATTCAAATGTTACACAAATAATCCTCCTTTATAATGAATGTGTCCTTCTTTTCTTCAGCCTTTCTTCTGATACACATTTTTAGGCATTGAACGCTGCCAATGACAGTAGCATCAAAATAAATGTTGTGTTGTACCTTTTTCGCAAATCCCTTCGTTTACAGTTTTTCTTTTTTATTTTATATATTTAATCCTCACTTCGCCATTTGAACAAGCAAATCTAATACCTTATGCGTTTTACAATTGTCAAGTAAGGTCTCATAAAAAGTTTGTTGTTTCATATAATTTATTTTTTATTACTAAATTTGTTCTGTTTACAAATAACGTTCCTGATGCCACTGTAACTGAAATCACTTCAAAACGTTTTCGAAATTATTATATATTTCTATTTTCAAAATGCATATATCCCCTCTTTGACTGTATAAAATATTGTGTATAAGATTTTGGCAACATTTTTTCAAATTCCTAGATAGCTTAGAGATAGGATGTTTAAAATGTGTGTTCAGATTTCTGCATTACATAATATAAAAAGAATATATAACGTAGTATGAAAAGAGAGAGAGATTTGCTTTGTCCATTCGAAACTAGAGTTGTTTCAGTAACTTTTCATCTCCTCTAGATTAAGGGAGCTGGCAGTCTTCGTGTTGTTATCAAAACATGTCAATCTTAGTTATCGCTTGATTTCTGTCTTGGTCTAGTATGTGTCTTTTTTAAACAGAATGGTTTCATACGCGTTCGTCTTTGTCAAAACCACGTGCAGATTTCACGTTTTGTCTGTAAAGTTGCGTCACTTTTCGAAGCTCCTAGAATGAATTATTGCCCAAAACGTTTTGTGTCATCTCCACTGTCCAGCTTCCGTAAGGGAGAAGTATTTCATAGCATCTTAGAACTGCGTTCCATTCAGACAACTCTCTCTCTCTCTCTCTCTCTCTCTCTCTCTCTCTCTATCTCTCCTAATGCCTCGCCATAATTGATATTAATGTAACGTAAAACGGTCACTCGTAACTTGTAGATTTCAGATTTGATATTACTTAGAGTTTATTTAGTACTATTTAGTGTTTTTGTGGAATCTGAACAAACATTGTGTGTAACGGCGCCTGTTTTTGTGAGTGTCAAACAAGCTGCAGCAAAGAAAGAAAATTGGTATACCAAAAAGGTAAAGTGTGTTATATTTCTATTAGTTACAACTAATAACTGATGGTTACGAAGGTTTGGTAAAAACTAATAACTAATAACTAATGGTTATGATGGTTTGGTAAAAACTAATAACCATTGGTTACGATGGTTTAGAGAACTAATAACTAATAGTTACAATGGTTTGAGTGAATAGATTTACATTTTTACACATTGTAAATTTTTGTGTTTTGTGTTTGTTTCATTTGAAGTGCATTTATCCATTTTATTATTGAAGTGTTTATTTTTGGTGCATTTATCCATTTTCTTATTGAAGGGTGTGTTTTCATTTTATATTCTGTGTGATTAATACTTTTTGCAATTTTGGTATTTTCCAAATTTTTCTGTGTTTTCATTTGCATTCAGAATTTAATTAACTTAGTTATTTTCATTACTTAATTATTGCCCATTTAATTGAATTTAACACTTGTGAATTAATTTGCATTTACTTAGAATTCTTTTCAAGTTTCATTGTTGTTTAGCACTTGTGAATTAATTTCCAAATTTCAATTATTTTCTAACACTTTTGAATTTTGATTGAATTAATTTTCTTGAATTTTGTGATAAATTAATTTTGATTTAATTTTACTTAATTGATTCATGAATTAATTAAACTTTGCTTTGTTTTCAAGTAACAGTAATTTTCCCTGATATTGTGAATTTCACTTATAAATTTTGAGTTTAATAATAAATTTTTGTATATAAAATTTTTATAAGTGTTTTCTTTATTTTACACCAGTATTTAATTATGATTATATTGATGTTAGGTAGAAACATAGAGTGGTAATTGATCTGATTTCCTTCAATTAACTTGAAGTGACTTAGAACCTAGGAAGTACTTAGACTTCTGAAATCAGGGAAATACTTAGACTTTTAAAGTTGTTGATGGAGTGATGCCCTTTGATTAATTCGATTACTTACAAGATTACCTCACACCTGTTTTGATGAACTTAGTCTGATTTTCTGCAATACTGGTAAGTTGTTAAGGGATCACTGTTGCCTTTAGAGTATTCAGTCGTTTAGTACCTGTGATGAGGGTTCAGGTGTCTGGCTGTTGTGAGGTAACGATTAATGAATGGTAAGCGTAGTAACCAGATACTTGACACTTCGTCACAATATATTGCACGTGACTATTATAGAGATCTCTTTTGGAAATCCAGAATTTATTTAGGTAACATCATATCATTTTCACAGAGAGGAAAATGATGAGTAAAAAGATCATTTTTACCTTATTTTGAGTTTTTTATTGCAAATTAGAAGACAAAAGGTCAGGTGCTAATTCTAGAAAGCTAATTATATTGTATTTCAACTTAAATCTTCGTTTCATGGGACAAAGTTTCTCTTCATTTTCAGTTTATAATAAAAAGCAGTTCTTGTTGTCACATTATTTTCTGGAATCAATCTTACATTTCCAGTTGCTCTCCAGTTGCGCTTAAATACTACCGTAATATTTCCTCCCCTGGAATATACACTACTCACAAGAAAGGATAATAATAATTATAATAATTTTTTGCTTTTATTTTCATATGTTGGTTTAAAATTTGGAGGCAAAAATACAGGTCCTTTGGAAACCCTAAACAATTTCTAATTAATCTTTAATCTTCATTTCAGGAAACAATTTGTCTATATTCACTTGAATGGTGTTTTGCTTTCCATCATTAACAGGAGGTGGTCACCTGAAAAACAAATGAAGTAATTGCTAAATCAAAAGCGTTATTAATTTGTATGTAAATATATACATACGATTATCACTCGAAGGTTAATCCATCACAATAATATAAACAAATGAAAGCCTTCAATAATCTAGAAGTTATTGATTGGAACATTAATTCTGCAGTGGAAGTATATCTGGACTGACACAGTAAAAATCAGAAATATCTCTTTGGGACTTACGAATTGATTCACGGCATCCGATAATGGCTTCAGCTGCATGAAAATAATAACAGATATATTCTCCAAATTTGTTATCTCATTTCCTCAAAAGTGAACTTGTGTTTATCCATTCAAAATGTCGCAGAAATTTTTTATTGCGTTATTTATATGCATATTGTAAGTTAGTCTAATTTTGATGCTATTTTGTATAAATAATATTTACTCACAGGTGTACAGGCCAGCATTTACGACAAGCTGTGACGGAAATAATAATAATAATAATAATACTAATAATAATAATAATAATAATAATAATAATAATAATAATAGTACGATAGACGGAAATAACATCTCTCCCATATGTAGGAAGTGCAATACGAAAGTGAAACCATAAACCACATAGCAAGTGAATGCCCGGCACTTGCACAGAACCAGTACAAAAAGAGGCATGATTCAGTAGCAAAAGCCCTCCACTGAAGCCCTGTGCAAGAAACATCAGCTACCTTGCAGTAATAAGTGGTACGAGCACCAACCTGAAGGAGTGATAGAAAACGATCACGCAAAGATCCTCTGGGACTATGGTTAATCAGAACGGATAGGGTGATACGTGCAAACAGACCAGACGTGACGTTGATTGACAAGGTCAAGAAGAAAGTATCACTCATTGATGTCGCAATACCATGGGACACCAGAGTTGAAGAGAGAGGGAAAAATTGGATAAGTATCAAGATCTGAAAATAGAAAATAAGAAGGATATGGGATATGCCAGTGGAAATCGTACCCATAATCATAGGAGCACTAGGCACGATCCCAAGATCCCTGAAAAAGGAATCTAGAAAAAACTAGAGGCTGAAGTAGCTCCGGGCCTCATGCAGTGTGTGATCCTAGAAAAACGGCACACATAGTAAGAAGAGGTGATGGACTCCTAAGGAGGCAGGATGCAACCCGGAACCCCACACTATAAATACCACCCAGTCGAATTGGAGGACTGTGATAGAGCAAAAAAAAAAAAAAAAAAAAAAAAAAAAAAAAAAAAAAAAAAAAAAAATAGTAATAATGTGTGGCGCTGGAGGAGTGGGTTAGGTCCTTAATGGACTTAAGTCAAGTTAAGCAACATGTGGCTGGTCAGTCGTTGGATGGGTGACCGCTCTCCTCGGCGTTGATTCCTTGGGGAAGGATCTTTACCCATAATTTCCTCAGTCTACTCAGCTGTAAATGAGTACCTATCCCTGATGGGGTAGGGTCCAGCTATGGGTTTAAATAGCAAAACTCAGCAATGATGGAAAGAAATGAAGGAATAAATGACAACGACGTAAATGGAAACCTCTGGCAACAGAGGAGCTTCGTCCGGCAACCAGGTATTAACCCAATTGAAGGGGAAGACGGTCAGGTACTTGGAGGTCGTCATCCAGCAACTGATCACCACAACGAAAGTAATCAACAGCCTGAGATTGGAGCTACAGAAGCAAAAAGGAAGAAATGGACAAGAGAAGAAAATAAGGAAATATGGAGATGCTACATCGGAAGCAACCCGACGGAGAGAGGATATAGAAGAAGATTGGTCAACATCTGAATGAAAGGAATAACACCCCCCAAACGAGCAGAGGCTGGCAGACCCAAGTAAGGACATAAAGAAAAAGAACTGGCTCCCCTCCCCAACAGACAACGAATTACACGAAGACGAACTGAGAGACGATGCCACAGAAGACGACAGGGAGGATGAGGTATCAAACAACGACACGAAGAAACACCGACGAAGTAACAGAGAGGACGGGATGGGTAGAAAAGATTAGACAATGGATGGAGTCAGATACAGAGAGAACAAAGATCCCCTCCATGAAAGCCTACAAACAACCAAGAAATTAAGGGAGAAAACAAGTGAGGTCAATGAAATAATGGGCATAATACACACCACCAGTATCACAGAAACAAATAACGTTGGTATATGCAGGCGCAAGATTAGTTACAGAACTGATGGGGATTCGAACACCAACACCACCAGCACAACCAACCAACAGAAACCAAAACAGCAACCTCCTTGGAAATGGCGCCTGGAAAAAGCAAATCATGGTGATGAGATCTGACTTGAGTAAACTGAAAGAGATGGCGGAAAAAAGGCTAAGAAGCAAGAAAATAAGGGAGGAACTCAACGAGAAATACAAAGTACAAGAGAGGGGACTAAACAAACACAATAGAAGATGTAAAACAGAGGCTTAAGGCCAAAAGCACATAAGATCCAACGATACATGAACAGGAATAAGGGATACCAACAGAACAAACTATCGGAACCAACCAGAAAAGACTATACAGCCAACTATGAGGGGAAGACAACCACCCAGAAATTCCTGAAGCCGAACCAAAGTAAGAGACTCTGGGAAAACATATGGAGTAATCTGGTATCACACAACAAACATGCAACATGGCTCCAGGAAGTCAAGGAAGAAGAAAAACAGGGAGAATAAAACAAAGATTCAACAGAGATCACGACAGACACAGTCAGACACAACTAAAGAAAATGCCAAACTGGAAAGCCCCAGGTCCCGATGAAGTCCATGGATACTGGCTCAAAAAAAAACTTCAAGGCCCTACACCCACGAATAGCAGAACAACTCCAGCATTGTATCTCCAAATCACCATGCACCCAAATGGATGACCACAGAACATCCTTAGTACACAAGAGTAAGGGAAATATAGCCATAACTACAGGCCTATCACCTGCCTACCAATAATGTGAAGTTTACTAACAGGTATCATCAGTGAAAGGCTATACAATTACCTAGAGGAGACAACACCATCCCCCACCAACAGAAAGGCTGCAGAAGGAAGTGTATGGGCACAAAAGACCAGCTCCTGATAGACCAAATGGTAATGAAGAACAGTAGGAGAAGGAAAACCAACCTAAGCATGGCATGGATAGACTATAAGAAAGCCTTCGACATGATACCACACACATGGCTAATAGAATGCCTGAAAATATATGGGCAGAGGAAACACCATCAGCTTCCTCAAAAATACAAGCGCAACTGAAATACAATACTTACAAGCTCTGGAATAAGACTAGCAGAGGTTAATATCAGGAGAGGGATCTTCCAGGGCGACTCACTGTCCCACTACTCTTCGTAGTAGCCATGATTCCCATGACAAAAGTACTACAGAAGATGGATGCCGGGTACCAACTCAAGAAAAGAGGCAACAGAATTAACCATCTGATGTTCATGGACGACATCAAGCTGTATGGTAAGAGCATCAAGGAAATAGATACCCTAATCCAGACTATAAGGATTGTATCTGGGACATCAGGATGGAGTTTGGAATAGAAAAATGCGCCTGAGTCAACATACAAAAAGGCAAAGTAACGGGAACTGAAGGGATATAGCTACCAGATGGGAGCAACATCAAACACATAGATGAGAAAGGATATAAATATCTGGGAATAATGGAAGGAGGGGATATAAAACACCAAGAGATGAAGGACACGATCAGGAAAGAATATATGCATGAGACTCAAGGCGATACTCAAGTCAAAAACTCAACGCCGGAAATATGATAAAGCCATAAACACATGGGCAGTGGCCAGTAATCAGATACAGCGCAGGAATAGTGGAATTGGCGAAGGCAGAACTCCGCAGCATAGATCAGAAAACCAGGAAACATATTGACAATACACACAAAGCACTACACCCAAGAGCAAATACGGACAGACTATACATAACACGAAAGGAAAAGGAGGGAGAGGACTACTAAGTATAGAGGACTGCGTTAACACCGAGAACAGAGCACTGGGGCAATATCTTGAAAACCAGTGAAGACGAGTGGCTAAAGAGTGCATGGGGAAGAAGGACTAATAAAAGTAGACGAAGACCCAGAAATATACAGAGACAAGGAGAATGACAGACAGAAACAGAGGACTGGCACAACAAACCAATGCACGGACAATACGTGAGACAGACTAAAAAAACTAGCCAGCGATGCACATGGCAATGGCTACCAGAGGGGAGAGCTAAAGAAGGAAACTGAAGGAATGATAACAGCGGCACAAGATCAGGCCTAAGAACCAGATATGTTCAAAGAAGATAGATGGAAATAACATCACTCCCATATGTAGGAAGGGCAATACGAAAAATGAGACCATAAACCACATAGCAAGCGAATGCCCGGCACTTGCACAGAACCAGTACAAAAGAGGCATGATTCAGTGGCAAAAGCCCTCCACTGGAGCCTGTGCAAGAAACATCAGCTACCGTTGCAGTAATAAGTGGTTACGAACACCAACCTGAAGGAGTGATAGAAAACGATCAGGCAAAGATCCTCTGGGACTATGTATCAGGACGGATAGGGTGATACGTGCAAACAGACCAGACGTGACGTTGATTGACAAAGTCAAGAAGAAAGTATCACTCATTGATGTCGCAATACCATGGGACACCCAGAGTTGAAGAGAAATAGAGGGAAAAAATTGATAAGTATCAAGATCTGAAAATAGAAATAAGAAGGACTATGGGATATGCCAGTGGAAATCGTACCCATAATCATAGGAGCAACTAGGCACGATCCAAGATCCCTGAAAAGGATCTAGAAAAAAAAACTTAAGAGGCTGAAGTAGCTCCCGGGCCTCATGCACTTGAAGAGTGTGATCCTGAAACGGCACACATAGTAAGAAAAGTGATGGACTCCTAAGGAGCAGGATGCAACCCGGAACCCCACACTATAAATACCACCCAGTTCGAATTGGAGGACTTGTGGATAGAGCAAAAAAAAAAAAAAAAAAAAAAAAAAAAAAAATAATAAATATAATAATAATAATAATAATAATAATAAAAAACAATAATAAAATAATAATAAATAATAACTAGACAAGTGTAAGGGAAAATAGGCAGTAACTATAGGGCCTATCACCTGCCCTACCATAATGTGGAAGTTACTAACAGGTATCATCAGCGAAAGGCTATACAACTACCTAGAGGAGATAAACACCATCCCCCACCAACAGAAAGGCTACAGAAGGAAGTGTAGGGGCACAAAAGACCAGCTCCTGATAGACAAAATGGTAATGAAGAACAGTAAGAGAAGGAAAACCAACCTAAGCATGGCATGGATAGACTATAAGAAAGCCTTCGACATGATACCACACACATGGCTAATAGAATGCCTGAAAATATATGGGGCAGAGGAAAACACCATCAGCTTCCTCAAAAATACAATGCGCAACAGAAATACAATACTTACAAGCTCTGGAATAAGACTAGCAGAGGTTAATATCAGGAGAGGGATCACTTCCAGGGCGACTCACTTTCCCCACTACTCTTCGTAGTAGCGATGATTCCCATGACAAAAGTACTACAGAAGATGGGATGCCGGGTACCAACTTAAGAAAAGAGGCAACAGAATCAACCATCTGATGTTCATGGACGACATCAAGCTGTATGGTAAGAGCATCAAGGAAATAGATACCCTAATCCATCAACATACAAAAAGGCAAAGTAACGAGAACTGAAGGGATAAAGCTACCAGATGGGAGCAACACCAAAACACATAGATGAGACGGGGGGGTGGATACAAATACCTAGGAATAATGGAAGGAGGGATAATAAAACACCAAGAGATGAATGACACGATCAGGAAAGAATATATGCAAAGACTCAAAGCGAGACTCAAGTCAAAACTCAATGCCGGAAATATGATAAAAGCCATAAACATGGCCAGCGCCAGTAATCAGATACAGCGCAGGAATAGTGGAATGGACGAAGGCAGCACTCCGCAGCATAGACCAGAAAACTAGGAAACATATGACAATACGCAAAGCACTACACCCAAGAGCAATTACGGACAGACTATATATAACACGAAAGGAAGGAGGGAGAGGACTACTAAGCATAGAGGACTGCGTCAACATCGAGAACAGAGCGCTGGGGCAATATCTGAAAACTAGTGAAGACGAGTGGCTCAAGAGTGCATGGGAAGAAGGACAAATAAAAGTAGACGAAGACCCAGAAATATACAGAGACAGGAGAATGACAAACAGAACAGAGGAATGGCACAACAAACCAATGCACGGACATTACATGAGACAGACTAAAGAACTGGGCAGCGATGACACATGGCAATGGCTACAGAGGGGAGAGCTCAAGAATGAAACTGAAGAAATGATAACAGCGGAACCAAGATCAGGCCCTAAGAACCAGATATATTCAAAGAACGATAAGATGGGAAATACAATCTCTTCCCATATGTAGGAAGTGCAATACGAAAAAATGAGACCATAAACCACATAGCAAGAGAATGCCCGGCACTTGCACAGAACCAGTACAAAAAGAGGCATG
>NC_061101.1:8522997-8540497 GCF_015104395.2 Macrobrachium nipponense | reverse complement strand
GCTTTCTCAATTATATGGTCAGGATATTTTAGAGACGAAAGTTGCTTGCGAATTAGTTCAAATTCTTTTTCCAGGAATTCTGGGGAACAAATTCGTAAGGCTCTTAAGAACAAGTTACTAGCTACACTATTTGATAGTAATGTCATGATAGCTAAAGTAGTGAATGTATGAAAGTGGAGAACGTTGGTTTTCTGTATATGGTAATTTGTATTCTGTCGTATCTCTGATTATTAAAAACATCAGAAAAGGAATTTTGTTGTCTGTTTCCCATTCAACTTAAATTTGATGCTGGGCACTAATGTGTTTAATTTCGAGAGGAATTCATTGAAATTGCCCCACCTATTATCCCAAAATGGTTAGGATATCACTCCACGTATCTCAAATCCACAGCATGTTTTTGGGTTTTATTGCATTTATTACTGTAGTTTCAAAGTATTCCATGTACAGATTGGCTAGAACAGGACTTAAAGGACTATCCATACTACACCCGAATTTTTGCTTGTAGAATGATTCCCCGAATGAAAATACGTTATTAGATGCACATAATTCAACTAGCTTTATTTATTTTTTGTCAAGCGCCAATGGGAAATGATCTGAATAGGGGGATATATATATATCATATATATATATATATATATATATATATATATATATATATACATATGATATATATATATATATATATGTATATAATATGCTTAAAAGATCACAGTAAATTCAGTGACTTTTTCATTAAATAAGCGAATACCACAGGAAAATTATAGTAAAAACAAAAAATCAACGCGCTTTCGTCTTTACTAAGACATTGTCAAGGAACGTTCCTTGTCATTGTCTTAGTAAAGACAAAAACGCCTGGATTTTGACTATCATTTTCATGTGATATTCGCATATATATATATATATATATATATATATATATATATATATATATATATATAGGTATATATATATATATATATATATATATATATATATATCATATATATATATATATATATATATATATACTATATATATATATATATATATATATATATATATATATCTCTCTCTATATCTCTCTCTCTCTCTCTCTCTCTCGTCGCTCCTCTCTCTCTCTCTCTCAAAAAATCACCATAACATGACTGGAAAATCTTCAAGTAATCAAAGTCCAGAATTATGTAAAATGTGTATTAAAAATACATAAAAGACGGGAGCTTTCGTCTACTTGATCAGTAGACCTCATCAGCCGTACTGATTATTCTTTTCAAAAAATATATACAAAAAAGTTACGAAGGACAGGCAGGACTCTGGAAACGTCTCCAAGGAGATAACCACCAAAACAAACTCTCTTAATTATGTTATTCCCTCGTTCAAATGTCTGGCCAAAAGACGAGCCGATCGTCGTGGTTGAACTACCTCCTCTGTGTGTTCGGCTGTTCCCTCATCCAAATCTTCTGCATCGGCACCTGCAATGGGGGTTCTTCCTTCCAATGCCTGGGCAGGAGAAAGAGAGACAACCTGGGCAGTAGGAGTGGTGCAAACAACGTTGTTCTAATATTTACAGTTCTAAGAACCAAATAATTTAAAAATGCATCCTCTTGGGTAAATGATTTGATAAAATCAAACACGTTTAAAATATTAATAAGAGCCTCTTCAACTACTCTGCGTCTACTTGCGTTATTATCTTTGTAAATTACTCTCGCTCCTTCCCAGTCAATTACATGCCCTAACTCTATCGTATGTCTGGCAACTGAACTATATTTCGATCCCAACCTACATGATCGCTTATGTTCCTCTAATCTTATACCTAATCCCCTGCCAGATTCCCCATAATAACCCTTATTGCAATCTTTACATGGTACCACATAAACTCCAACGTCATCTTTCCTTTCTTTTTCATGAATCCTAGGTATTATACCTAAAAGCTAAATCCAACTATTTTCCACATTCTGTTTTAATAAATGTTGCACCCTTTCCAAACTATGATGATAAGGAAGCGGAATACACTGACTACTTTTGAATTCATCCCGGTCGGTGGATTATAAAAGTTTTTTCTAGCCTTGGTAAACGCTTGGTCAATAAAATATTTTGGGTATCCCAGTCTCGTGAAAACCTCTCTTATATGTTTCATTTCCTTGTCTATGTACTGTGGATCACAAATCCAAAACCCTCTCGTTACCATGTTGACGATTACATTAGACTTTATACGTTGGCTATGGTATGAATAAAAATGAATGTACATTTCTGCATTGGTGTCTTTTCTGTATACACTAAATGTAAAGTTAAAAGTAACAGGGTCATGGTGAACCAGAACGTGTCCAAGAAATGGCAAATTATTGTCGACCTCAAAATTCAACTGAAAAGTTAATGGATGGCATCAAGTTATTAACAAATTCTAAAAACGATTAAACTGAATAACACTACCTTTATAAATCAAAAGATATCGTCAACATATCTGACCCATAGAAAAAGGCTTAATGTCCTCAGGACAAACGGCTAATAAATCAGCTTCAACAATTCCATGCACAGATTAGCCAACACTGGAGATAATGGTGACCCCATAGCTATTCCGAAGTTTTGTCGGTAACCCTGCCCTCTGAAGCTAAATACAGTTGAACTAACACAAAGCTTAATCAAATTAATTAAAATGTCAACAGGAATTTGTGGATTAAAGGTACCCTCCCTTTCTTTTTCCTTGAGTTTGTTTAAAACGAAATCTAATGGGACACTTGTAAATAATGCATTAACGTCTAAACTAATCATTTTGCCCTCGTAATGGCCTATATTCCGCATTCTCTCAATAAAATCTGATGAATGACGTAAATGAGAAGGGGAGAATTTACCCAAGAAATTACTCAGAATTGTAGCTAACCATTTAGCCAACTTTGACTGAGGAGCACCGATGCAGAAGTTTTGGACGAGGGAACAGCCGAACACACATAGGAGGTAGTTCAACCACGACGATCGGCTCGTCTTTTGGCCAGACATTTGAACGAGGGAATAACATAAGTAAGAGAGTTTGTTTTGGTGGTTATCTCCCTTGGAGACGTTTCCAGAGTCCTGCCTGTCCTTCGAAACTTTTTTGTATATATTTTGTGAAAAGAAAAATCAGTACGGCTGATGAGGTCTACTGATCAAGTAGACGAAAGCTCCCGTCTTTTATGTATTTTTAATACACATTTTACATAATTGTGGACTTTTTTTTTTGATTACTTGAAATAATATATATGTATATATATATATATATTATATATATATATATATATATATATATCGTATATATATATATAATATGGTATGTATGTATAATTGAATCACGAAAGTTAGGAACGTGATAAATCCACAAATAAAGGTATATGCCACAAGGAAAAATACTCCGTTGTTTATTTTTCCTCGTGGCATCAATACCGTTTATATATAACGATATATCTATATGTATATATATATATATATACTATAGTATAAATAGAGATATATTATAATATATATATAATATTATTATATAAAATTAAAATTGTTCCAGTTATTAGAAAAATATCAATTGATTACATTACTTTTTAAAACGTCATTCACAGTTATCATGGGCAATTTAGTATTATATTCTGCTAATTATGATTTATTTATAGAACATTGTTATGTTTTCTAATACGAAATTATCAATTAAATATAATAAAACCTCATATCCGTCTTCATTTTTTATCAGGTTCAAGTTACTCAGTATTTATAGAATTATTTTTCAGACACAAAATTACCTTTGCATTAATATCTATCAAATTATGAATTGAACCAGAAATGTGTGATTAGAATGGAATAAGTGCATTTATATCTAGTTTCCAAGACATGACGAGAAAAACTTTTTTGAAAATAAACCTCATAGAATGCATTTTACAATACTATGTGTTTGACATAGGGAACAATCAAAGAAATATGATGTTTAATCCATTTTATTGCAGTAAGAAGAAAAAGGAATCAGAGCCAAAATACTGAATTACAATTAAATGTCAGCTGGTAGACTAGCAGATCTTACTCCTCCATTCATAAGTAGGAGCTTACACTGGGCACTTGGATACCTGCGAGAAAAAAAATTAGTGTGATTATTAAACGAGTTTATATATGTGTGAGTATGTATGCATGTATTATAATTCTATAAACCAAAAAGAAATATAATTTCATTCATAACATGTTTGTATATATCTCCAGTGAAATTTATTTATGAAATGTTGAATATCTTACCAGACTGGTCAGTGTAGTCTGAACTGGTTTTACCTGTGAAGGATGAGTGTTTGTAGTTCATTGGTAAATTATGAATATGATTCATAATAGAAATGTGATAAATACATTCTATGTTTATGAATGTGTGTAATTAAATTCATATATATTTTTAGCTAATAATAGATATAGCTTAAGAGATTAAGAAAAAAGTGAACTCACTGTAAATAAGTCTTAACTTATTCATGAAGTTAAACGTTTTATTATAATTGTGAAGCAAGATAGAATTCACGAATTATCTGTGTAAAAAACAAGAGGTTGTAAGGTATAATATTCGTAAAACATAAAAAAAATAGTAAAAACTAACTTTGGTTTTATCTTACAGCAGTTCCTTACAGTCTTTCAAAAATTTGTGCAAATGAAAATGAATTCGTTTGCTGTTACTTAAATAAGTATAAAAACATATGTAAGGTTTAACTTACGACAGTACTGCACACAATGGTGGTTATGTTGAACAGCTGTTAAAGGAACAATGATTTCCATTTGAACATAATTGAAGACCAAATTACATTCTGAGACGTATTTCCGTAGATGTCACGAGATGCTGACTCTCATGGTATGAAATATGACGTAACAACATTCGTTAATAAACATTAATGGTTAGGCAATTAGAGCAAAAGTAAGAAAATCGATGTTTTAAGAAATAAAAAATTCATTGGACACCAATTGCATAAAACTGATTTCAGATAAGACGAAGACTTAATTTGGAGTTAAAAGTGGTAGTTTACTTACGCTAGTGAGAAATTTCTCCTTGCCTGCGTCAACCTAGAATATCTAGAATATTAATTATAAGGCCAAGATGACCTTATCATAAAGAGAAATAATCAACAATGCATGATTACAATAATCATTTAATTCTACTTTCTCAATAAAAAACTTTTCCCCATTTAAAGAGAATTGAATTCATATATATAAGAAGAACTGTATTTTACTCTTGCATTGATATGAAGTATTTAAATCACAAAATTGTAAATTCATGAGTTCATGGAACATAAGTGAAGTCTTTCGATAAATATTGCAAAACCTTTAATGTGTAAAACAAAAAAAATTTCTTTGCTTACCTTGACGGTTAAGTTATCCGAAAAAACCTGTTAGAAATGGGATATAAAAAGAGTTATCAGAGAAGTAAAAACTAAAAACTAATTAGAAATCATTTATGTCCTTGTGTACATTTTGGTTTCTGAATAAACAATATGTAATATAATATATTTATATATATATATATATATATATATATATATATATATATATATATATATATATATATATATATATATATATATATATATATATAGATATATATAGATATATATAAGCAACCTAGATCCGCAGAATTTTCCAGATTTATTTTTTATTTTTGGTCGAATAACCAAATATTTCCAATAAAACTTAGCGTAAGAAGAAGTCTCCATTTACCTGCATAGCCACAGCAAAGATGACCAAAGCAAAGAGAATGGACTTCATCGTAATATGAAGGCGTCTTCACAGTTAATTCTGTAAAACAAAATGTTAATTATAAAAGGCAAATCAATAGCTTTTATTAATGTAGACTGCCTGCTAACTGGGTCTTTTATACCACCAATGGCAAGTGTCCTCTTCCGCCCACATCATATTTATGGATTGATTAATGACAGTAGAAATTACAGGTCTTTATGCCGAGGATTTAAAGCAATATCGAATTTGTGAAATCGCTATCCATTTTTTCACTACCTTTTCACTGTAAGAATACTGAGGCTATACCAAAGGTATTTTGATTGTTGGGTGTTGAAAGGAGATTCTAAATCATGGATCGCGTTCTTTATAATCTTTACTTTGTGCTATTTTCGTATTTTATTTTGTACCTCCATATATTTTTGTTTATGGCAAATTATTTGCAACCGTTGTTTTGGTATCCTCTTTCATTCCTTTGAATTCTGATTCAGGATATATATAGATATATACTATATATATATATATATATATATATATATATATATATATATAATATATATATATATATATATATATATAATATACATATATATATATATATATATATATATATATATAATATATATATATATATATATATATATGTATATATTATATATATATAATAGATATATTATATATATATATATATATATATATATATATATATATATACATATATATATATATATATATATATATATATATATATATATATATATCTCACGACTTTGTCTCTACGATAATGAGTGTAAATAGAATTAATGAAAATATTATTATAAAAAATCTGTCTAAGGGACGATATTCACAGTACCGAAGTCACCAACATATTCGGATCGCTGAGCAAAATTCGACTTATTCCTCTGAGAATCCTGTAACTCACCGAGTGCGGTTAATATCAAGGTACCCAAGGCCAGAGATAATAATTTACCAGCCGGATCAAAAGAACCGCCCTGTCATTAATCATTTTTGGGCTTCCAGACGCTTCGCCAGTTCGCCATTGCCAGTCAAAAATGAGAGCATTTAACGGCAAAACCATTTATACATTTCTTTCTGCTGTTGGACAAAGAGAGAGGGTCTGAATTCACATAAGTTATCCGAGAACTTTGAATTACTCGCTTTGGTAAACACTGAAAGCTGTTATTGAACATTGATGACAAAGGTGATTTAAGGCAATTGTGAATTCACACGCATGACAAACAAATATTGGAGTATTCAAGTAATAAGTGCTAAAGTAACTAGTGATAAACATTATGAAAACAATACATATATGCAAGCATTCCAGGTACTTTATATTTTATGAAAAGGTATAGAATAATACGCATTCGCACATAAGATATTATTTTAGTCACCAATTTTCGACATGAATTTAATAGATGCTCGCTTATACCGTGCAATAAAAATCTGTAATGAAACATCTTATTATTACGTCTTACTATTTTGAGGATAAGAAAGATGACAGGGTCATCTGTCTTAATGAGTCCAGTTCCCTCAGTGAGTCACCTGATGATCAGAAAAGCAGGTGTTCATTTGAAGTTCAAGGTTAAAAGAGGAAAAGGTAACTTATTGATTGTGAGGATTCTCTCAGTGTTTTAACGCAGAAGATATCGTCTAATGTTATGCTTTGATGATCAAAAAGAAGTGCCAATGCGTGCTTGGTCTTTTACGAGATTTCAGCTAGCGTATGTTGTATCATCATCCAGTAGGGCTTGCATATATATAGCAGCCAGCAAGCACAGAGAGAATGAAAAATTAAAGGAATTAGAAAAAACCAGGATCTCATTCAGATGCCCAAACAAAGAAACTGGATGGGAACTAAAAATTCTTATTCATGACAGTGATTGGACTAATAGTGCACGTCATGATTAAGTTACAAAATTGTCAAATTAAAGTAATAGGAGAAAATATTGTCTCTCTTTATATCGAATAGACTCTGTTTAGCTATTGCGTCGTCCCTGAGTAAATTCGAACAATTATGTGATCTTCCTTGAACTCACGTTGATATAATTAAAGGCATTGTTTATGGAGATGCCAATGTTAGTCATGAAAGTAACTTCCCTGCTCGCTATACGAAAAGGTTGGCCGATTTTAAAATAGACTATACAATCCAAAACACAAAAGCTGATAACTCAAATAGTATCGTAATTTTAGGTAAAGGTGACTACATATCACCCATGCAAGTCCTACTGGATGATTATACAACTTACAAAATACCAAAAAAAAAAATCATCTTCATCAAGTCATAAAAAAATTTAATAGCACAGTGAAAAAAATCCTTACAGATAAAACAAATCTACTATGTAAATTGTCAGTCAAATATCCTTCGCTACCTTACCTGTACGGATTAGTCAAAACGCACAAAGAAAATAATCCTATGCTGCCTATTATCAGTACTGTTGGCTCAATATCATATAAATTTCGAAATACAGCACCAAGCTCTTGTCATCGTTACTTAGAACTATCTCCGATTACCCTATGTATATATAATTCTCTAGATTAGTTGATAAGTAAAACGAAATCACGTTTTGCTCCACTGATAGATTCGTTAGCTTTGATGTTTGTTCTCTTTTTATTAAGTAGAGTCCCCATAGACTCTATCTCAGAGTATGTTAGTAACGAACTAACCCATCATGAATTACCTCTACCTGTAAGTCATATTATTTCAATCACTAGTTTGTGAATTTGTGATTTTAACTTTATATGTAATGTGAATTTTATCAACAAATATTTGGTACGGCAATGGCCAACCATTTATCACCACTCCTCTCAAAATTGTACATGGAATTCTTTGAAAAACGCTATTTACCTAATATCATTTTTATTGCTCTAATGTGGTACAGATATGTTGACGATATTTTAGCTGTTTTTCCTGCTGGTATTGATGTAAATAATTTACTCTCTAAATTAAATGACCAGGTACCATCGATTAAGTTTACTCTAGAATTGGAAAAAGACAATTGCCTCCCTTTCTTAGATATTTTGACACATAGAGACCCATTTCAATGCAAATTCGGTATTTATGGGAAACCAACAAACAACTTAACTCAAGTCTATTTTTATTCAGGCCACCATCCTAATATCAAAAACCAACTGTTTCCGCTATGTTTTTACGAGCATTGCACATTGTCAGTCCCCAATATTTGGATCAAGAAATCGAATACATAAGGAAAATAGGGACAGATTTGTGTCATTCTTTACATACATTAGACATTTGCTCTTAATAAGTCCCACAAAAAGTTTTGTAGTGAAAGTAACAGGGAGATAGAAACTTCTAAGAACATTCTTAGCTTGCCCTATTTTAGCGGTTTTGATGCTATAAAACCATCGTAAAAATCTTTTGATATCAATATTATTTCTTCCTATAATAACTCACTAAAAGGGATGCTAATAAAAAATGGAGATAGGGAAAGCAACAACATAATATATATAATTCCATGTTCGGGCTGCCCCTCATCTTATATCGGCCAAACTAGCAAGGATTTAGAAGTAAGAATTAAGTGATATAATCATTCCATCAAAACTGGGCAAGAGTACGATGCAACATTCATTCATTTTAGTGAAAAACTCTCACAGGATAAATTGGACCGGCAGTTCAGTGATTGCTAAATCAAAAGATCTCCGAATCTGCCATTATACTACTTACTTCCAGTTATCCTTTTAACCATAGCTTTGTATTATTTAGACCTTTGAATTAGTAAAATGTTCTTATAAAATCTCAGACTTAATTATGAATATTTTCTATGTATCTGAAAGTGTAATATTTTTTTATGTTCACTTTGCAAAAATGTTTATTGTTTACAAAATGGAAATTTATAAAACTGTACTTTTATAGGATTACTTTAGTGGTCAGTCACCTCCCTGTATAATCTTTCAATTGTCTTGCCCCTGCTTCCGAGCAGCTGGATTTCATCCTTTGTAAACCTCTTAAATTTTACCCCTGTTTTGTGTAGGTCTCCTAATTCTTCAGCTGTGTTAGATTCCAGTATACATAATTTCCCCTTATAATCCCTATCAGTCATTTAAAAGAGCTTTCTTTGTAAAATTACTTTCATATTTATATCAGTCTGCTATGTAAAGGACGAGAAATCATAAGGCCTAGCAGCGGTACTCCATTGTTTCACTTCCATTCGTAATTTTGTCTCTATTTATATATTCATCACGTTCCATATTTTCGTGATTCAGTTTATATATATATATATATATATATATATATATATATATATATATATATAATATATATATATATATATATATATATATATATATTATATATGTATATATATATATATATATATATATATATATATATATATATATATATATATATTACGCCTAGGGTTATAATTAATGATATATTGCCAATATGTTCGCTGTGACCTATTGGAATGTGGAGAAGTAACGAGCCGAGAAAAGCTGATGAATGATTTCTGTGGGTGGCGTGATATTAAAACTGCATAGTAGATGAGCCAATGTACTCAGTTCATGGGCTCTTTTCAAAGTGCCTTTGGGAAACTGGTTTTAGCCAGTAATGTGAGGTGTTGTTGAAATGCGCATTCGCATGTGCGTGTGCGCCTCTTCCTTTTAAAATGTATCATACCAAGTCTATGGTGGATTTGCATAGAGGCGGCTTTGAGAGAAAGGCAGGATGCCGGGGAAGCTTAGCGAAAGTTTATCTGTGATTTGTTGTGAAATATTCCGGCTGCTTGGGTGAGTCTTATGCTGTTTTAGCCATAGAGTGGCTCGGTGTCTATTTAACATTTTATGAGAATATTCAATCTTTGACTTTTGTTGTTAAACTTATGTGTCTACTTACGAGTGTTTTTCATGTCTTTGAAACAGGCGGTTCTAGCAGAACCATGAAGGGACCGAGATTCCAGTTATACATATTTCCTCTTATAATCCCATTCAGCATTTATACGAGCTTTCTTTGTAAAATTACTTTCATATTTATATCAGTCTATATGTAAAGGACGAAGAAAATCGTAAGGCCTAGCAGCGGTACTCCATTGTTTCACTCCCATTCGTAATTTTGTCTATATTTATATATTCATCACGTTCTATAATTTTCGTGATTCAGTTATATATATATATATATATATAATATATATATATATATATATATATATATATATATATATAAAATTCATTGAATAGAATGGCTTTCTCACTGTTAACCAGCTTTTTTGAAATTGCTTCATATTTTCTAATTATTTTCTTTACTTCATTGTTCAGGTTACTAATGGACACATAATGGGGTTCTTCCATTTACTCCAGTATTTTTTACACGCGACAGCTGTTTCGTCAACCTATACGTATTGACGTTTTCAAGCGTACTGATACAAATATGAGCCTACATGCGTTTTGTGACGTCATGAGGACGAAAGGTAGTACAATTGCCAGATACCTAGTTTTAAGTATTTACAAAAGACTATAGTGAAACATAAAATAAGACAAATAAATAAATATGTTAACAACAGAAATTATATAAAAAAAAGTTGAAAGTAAGTTATTATATACACTTATACATAAAATATATATTAGTATATAATGTTTAATTCACTGAAAGTCAGTGTGCGCTCCTGTCCGCGTGTGGGGGTTTTGTTACACGCGGTTGAAGGCTGCCTCCTACACGAGGGCAAGGAACGGTCTGCCTCACGTTGGATGTTAAGGCTTGGGACGTTGCATTGCGATGCTGACTGCTTCTGATATCAATAAACGATTGTAGTTGCCTTCCATGTGTATTATTTTGGTGTTTGTGAGAAGTTCTTGTAATGATGGTTTTTTATTGTGGGTATCCACAAAGTGCTGATGAATGGTCCTTGGTCCTTGTGTGGGCCTGCATGCGACGTTTGAGTGTGGTGGTTGTGTGTCCGATATAGCATTTTTGGGGACTGACATTGCTCGTCAGCACAGACAAACTTGTATACTATATCGGATTTAACCTCTTTCTCCGTCGATGGGGCCGTACTATTTTTCATTACCAAAGAGGTATCTGGCAATTGTACTACCTTTCCGTCCTCATGACGTCACAAAACGCATGTAGGCTCATATTTGTATCAGTACGCTTGAAAACGTCAATACGTATAGGTTGACGAAACAGCTGTCGCGTGTAAAAATACTGGAGTAAATGGAAGAACCCCATTATGTGTCCATTAGTAACCTGAACAATGAAGTAAAGAAAATAATTAGAAAAATATGAAGCATTTCAAAAAGCTGGTTAACAGTGAGAAAGCCATTCTATTCAATGAATGTTGTATCCGTGAAAAATTGTGCCCTAGAAGTATTAAATATATATATATATATATATATAGTATATATATATATATATATATATATATACTATATATATAGATATATATATATATAGTATATATATATATATATATATATATCATATATATATTATATATATATATATATATATGTATATATATAGGATATATAATATATATATATAGTATATATATATATATATATATATATATATATATATATATATATATATATATATGTATGTATGTGTGTGTATATATATATATATATATATATATATATATATATATATATATATATATATATATATATATATATATATATATATATATATATATATATATATATATATATATATATATATTATGCCTAGGGTTATAATTAATTATATATTGCCAATATGTTTGCTGTGACCTATTGGAATGTGGAGAAGTAACGAGCCGAGAAAAGCTGATGAATGATTCTGTGGGTGGCGTGATATTAAAACTGCATAGTAGATGAGTCAATGTACTCAGTTCATGGGTCTTTTCAAAGTGCCTTTGGGAAACTGGTTTTAGCCAGTAATGTGAGGTGTTGTTGAAATGCGCATTCGCATGTGCGTGTGCGCCTCTTCCTTTTCAAAATGTATCATACCCAAGTCTATGGTGGATTTGCATAGAGGCGGCTTTGAGAGAAAGGCAGGATGCCGGGGAAGCTTAGCGGAAGTTTATCTGTGATTTGTGTGTGAAATATTCCGGCTGCTTGGGTGAGTCTTATGCTGTTTTAGCCATAGAGTGGCTCGGTGTCTATTTAACATTTTATGAGAATATTCAATCTTTGACTTTGTTGTTAAACTTATGTGTCTACTTACGAGTGTTTCTCATGTCTTTGAAACAGACGGTTCTAGCAAGAGCCATGGGTGGGGGGGGGGGGGGGGGGGGGGGGGACCGAGATGGAAGAATAGACATTTGGTGTGACAAATACTTTTTAGACATTTTAATGTTGGGGTTTTATCGGAATTAAGTTAGTCAGTAAGACTTCGGATCATTATCTTGTTATAAATAAATGTATTTTTTATAATGCAAACTCTCTCATTTGATTACCTGTTAGAGTGGAGAAAAAGAAGTAGAGAGAGGAGGAGAGAGAGCGGTCCGCTTGGCAAGAGAGAGAGAAAGAAAAGTCGCGACCCGCTGGTTGCTTAGAGAGAGAGAGAGAGATTTGTATGCTGGTTTGCCTGACGCTCGAGTTACACGTTTACCAAATGAATAATGAGGTACATATCCTCGTTACACTATATATATATAATATATATATATATTATGATATAATATATATATGATATATATATATATATATATCTAATAAAAGGAAGCCATATAACGTATTTTCATTCGGGGAATCATTCTACAAGCAAAAATTCGGGGTGTAGTTGGGTAGTCCTATAAGTCCTGTTCTAGCCAATCTGTACATGGAATACTTTGAAACTACAGTAATAAATGCAATAAAACCCAAAAACATGCTAGTGGATGAGATTACGTGGATGATATCCTAACATTTTGGGATAATAGGTGGGGCAATTTCAATGAATTCCTCTCGAAATTAAACAAACATTAGTGCCCAGCATCAAATTTAAAGTTGAATGGGAAACAGACAACAAAATTCCTTTTTCTTGATGTTTTAATAATCAGAGATACGACAGAATACAAATTTACCATATACAGAAAACCAACGTTCTCACTTTCATACATTCACTACTTTAGCTATCATGACATTACTATCAAAATAGGTGTAGCTAGTAACTTGTTCTTAAGAGCCTTACGAATTTGTTCCCCAGAATTCCTGGAAAAAGAATTTGAACTAATTCGCAAGCAACTTTCGTCTTTAAAATATCCTGACCATATAATTGAGAAAGCAATTCACAAAGCAAACGTAATTTTCTACCGATCCCCTAAAGACAAGACCAGAGATACACCCAACAATAAAATAATAATTCCCCACCTGGACACGATTAAGAGAATAACCAACCCCCTCGGAAAATCGAACCCTTTTGTATTTACTTACCCAAACACCTTAGCCAAATCCCTGATTAACGTCCAACAAAAGACATCTCCAAAGGACTCTGGGGTATACGAAATCCCATGCCAGGACTGTGACCAATCTTACATCGGATTTACAGGTAAATCCCCTTCCCCAGAGATTAATACAACACAAACGGTCAGTTAGGTATGGACAACAGAACTCGGCTATTTTCAACCATATAAATGAACATAACCATAGAATAAACTGGAATGTGCACGTGTAATTTATAGCAGCAACTGCCGGTACAAGAGTCAAATGATGGAATCGGCCTTAATAAAGAGAGGCAGGTAATGAACATCTCAAAAGGAGCATGGATTTCGGACGATCGACAACGTCTTCATTCAACCAACCCTTAAGAAGATTAAAGGAAGATTATCAGCGGGGATGACTTAAAATGGCTTGTGGGATGGACCTCTGGATAAATACCACCTTTTCTGTAAACTTTTCTCATTCATCTACCTGAAGAGGGAGACAGCAGTCTCTGAATTTAGTACTTTTTCTCTATATTTTTGGTGTTTTTTATGGGCTCCTTTTATTAGTATGGAATTCTGTTGTTACTGAACATTTTTACCAGTCATATATATATATATATATAGATATAAATATATATATCATATATATATATATATATATATATATATATATACACATGTGTGTGTGTATTTACATGTATGTTCCTTACTTCCAATACAGCCGGCATTCAAATGCTATATGCCAATTCCTCCTTTATAAACATCGTGTCTCTCTTGTCTCCAACCTTTATTCGGACACATATTGTTATGTATCGTCAAAATGAAAGTTATTTCCTACTTATTTCGCAAATCCCTTCGTTTGTACTTTTTATATATATATCTAAGCCCCCCCGTTCGCCATTTGAACAGTTCAAAATCCAATAAACTCATGTGTTTTACACAAAATTGTCAAGTAAGGCCTCATAAAAAGTTTGTTGCCTCATATAATTTGTTCTGTTTACAAATAACGTTCCTGATGCTACTGTAACTGAAATTACTTCAAAGCGTTATCGATATATTGCACATGACTGTATTATAGAGATCTCTTTTGGAAATCCTGAATTTATTTAGGTAACATTAGGTATATAATATCCACAGAGAGGAAATGATCAGAAAAACGATCACTTTTACCTTATTTTCAGTTTTTTATTGCAAATTAGAAGGCAAGAGTGCTGGTGATAATTCTTAAAGGCTGCATATTATTTATTTCAACTTAAATCTTCGTTTCCATGGGACAAAGTTTCCTCTCCTTTTCATTTAGTTTATAATAGAAAAACACGTTCGTGTTGTCACATCATTTTCTGGAATCAATCTTACATCTTAGAAATTGTTAAATTTCCAGTTACTCTCCAGTTGCGCTTAAATACTTAAGTAACATTTCCTCCCCTGGAATATACACTACTCACAGAAAAAGGATAATAATAATTAGGATAATTTTTTGCTTTTATTTTCATATGTTGATTTAAAATTTAGAGGTAAAAATACAAGTCCTGGTCATCCTTTGAAAACCATAAACAATTCCTAATTTATCTTATTCTTCATTTTAAGCAACAATTTGTCTATATTCACTTGCATTGTGTTTTGCTTTCCATCATTAACAGGAGGTGGTCACCTGAAAAACAAATGAAATAATTGCTGAATCAAAAGCGTTATTAATTTATGTGTAAATATAAACATATGATCATCACTCGAAGGTTAATCCATCACAACAGTATAAACAAATGAAAGCCTTTAATAATCTAGAAGTTATTGATAGGAACATTAATTCTGCAGTGGAAGTATATCTGGACTGACAGAAATAAAAATCAGAAATATCTCTTTGGGACTTACGAATTGATTCACGGCATCCGATAATGGCTTCAGCTGCATGAAAATATAAAAAGATATATTTCAGAGATATAGGACTTGGGTTCATCACTGTACGAGAAATCATGATGACTGAAATTAACAGCACTTGATACAAAATTTCATTCACCATTTTTGTTATTTTATTTCCTTAAAAGTGGACTTGTGTTTATCCATTCAAAATGTTTCAGAGATTTTTTTATTGCGTTATTTAAATGTATATTGTAAGTCAGTCTAATTCTGATACTATTTTGGATGAATGATATTTACTCACAGTGCACAGAGGTCCAGCATTTACGACAAGCTGTGGACGGAAAAATAATAATAATAATAATAATAATAAATAATAATAATAATAATAATAATAACAATAATAATAATAATAATAATAATAATAATAATAATAATTAAAAGCAGAAAACAGAATTTGGGATGTCTACATGCTCAGTGCTGTTTTTCTTAACCATGCAATTCTGTACTTGGTGATTGAATATGAGGGTGGTTCACACTAGTGTAAAAAAAAAAAAAAAAAAAAAAAAAAAAAAAAAAAAAAAACATGGACTTATGCAACTCATCCAATAATGTTAAATTAATTATTACGAAATATTGGTATCATTCTGATAGTATTATCGTTATAATTCGTGTAATCAAAAGACGAAAATAAAAAAGAAAAATACTTACATCACTCAATAGTGAGCCGAAGATTTTAGTCTCTGGAAGAACCTGAAGTCAAAAGATTTTAGTTGAAAACAAGAAAAAAAATTCTATATACTTTTTTTATTATTCTAAAATAATATGACTGATTATCCTTTGCGAAATTATTAGAGGGCAAGAATATAAATATGATTGAATGGTTCCCTCAGAAATGTTGGATTATTTTCATAGTATTCAACACGTCATATGTAAATCAATCCAGGAAATTGTAAGTCTAAAAATAAAGACTTATAATTATTCGTTTTAAAAAACTCTAAAAATTGACGTAATATTTCTCATTGTATTTACATCAACATTTTAAGTGACAATAAAGAGCCTTAACTTCAGCATTAAAACAAAATATGATATAGAGATTTCACTAATAAAATTTATAATTTCCCAAATTTTTATCAGATCGCTGGCATTAAATTTATAGGAGATATATTTCAGTGGTTACTATATACAATGGTTAATCCATGCTAGTTGACATATCTTTTTAATATTATTAGCTCTTTAAAAATAAGGGATATTGAATTATGGGTATCAGATAAATAATCCTACAAAGTTAAGTTAAATATATCTTCGTTTTACCAGACCACTGAGCTGATTAACAGCTTTCCTAGGGATGGCCCGAAGGATTAGATATTTTATATAAATATATATATATATATATATATATATATATATATATATATATATATATATATATATATATACTATTTGTAAAGAACATACTTGGTTAGGAACAGCTGCAACAGCAAAATATACGAAGTAGAGAAAAAAAAGATAACTCTCATCATCTTGACTGAAAATTTGGTTGATGCTTCTGCAAGACTGGAACGAAATATTCAGACATTTTAAACTTTTGTTTTAATAAAGATTTTTAAGATACATTTAAA
>NC_061101.1:8504168-8522497 GCF_015104395.2 Macrobrachium nipponense | reverse complement strand
TATATTATCTCCAGTAAACAAATTTATTAATTGTTGAATATTTCTTACCAGAGTGGTCAGTGTAGTCTGAACTGGCTTTAACCCTGCAAAGGAGAAGTTTTGTAGTTTCCATTGGTAAATTATGCATATGATTATATTTTATATGATACATACATTTTATATTTATGACTTACATAATACTTTAACTCAATATGTTATCCAGCTGATTACTAGATATAGCATAAGAGATTAAGAAAAAAGTGAACTCACTGTTTATATAGTCATAACTTATATGAAGTATACCAATTAAAACGTTTTAAAATATATATTAATCAAAGATATAATTCACATTGATAAACTGTGTTAAAAAAAAGTTATAAGGCATAATGTTGAAGCAGAAGATAATTCCTTTTAACCAAATCCACTGAGTAAAAAACATGGCGTTAAGTAAGATATTCACAAACATTAAAAAACCATAGTTAAAAACTAAAACTTCGGTTTTATCTTATTCCAGGATTTCATTAGAGTCTTTCAAAACTTGTGCAAATGAAAATGAAATTGTTTTCTGATACTTATATAGCTATAAAAACATATGTAAGGTTTAACTTACGACAGTACTGCACACATGTTGGTTATGTTGAACAGCTGTTAAAGAAACAATGATTTCCATTAGAACATATTAAAGACCAAATTACATTCTGAGACATATTTTCGTATATGTCTCGAGATGCGGACTGTCATGTATGAAATATGACGTAACGACAGTCATCAATAAATATTAATGGTTAGGCTATTACAGCAAATGTAAGAAATAACAAGAAATTCATTGGACACAAATCGCATAAAACTGATTTCAGATAAGACGAAGACTAAATTTGGAGTTAAAAGTGGTAGTTTACTCACGTTAGTGAGAAATTTCTCCTTGCCTGCGTCAGCCTGAAATAATATTTAGAATATTAATTATAATGCCAAGATGACCTTATCATAAAGAGAAAGATAATCAACAAGCATAGTTACAATATTCATTTAATACTACTTTCTCAATCAAACAATATTTTTCCCCATTTAAAGATAATTGAAATCATAGATTTAAGAAGAGTTGTATTCAATTCTTACAATAATATGAAGTATTTAGAGCATAAATTTGTAAATTCACGAGTACATGGAACATAAATGAGTCTAACAATAAATATTGCAAAACGTTTAATGTGTAAAATAAAAGAAATATTTCTTTGCTTACTTGACGGATAAGTTATCCGAAAATACCTGTTAGGAATGGGAAACAAAAAGAGATAATCAAGAGAAGTAAAAATTCAAAAAAGTCTTTATGTTCGTGTGTAAATTTATATATATATATATCATCATATATATTATATATATATATATATATAATATATATATATATATATACATATATATATATATATATATATATTATTATATATATTATATATATATTATATATTATATATATATAAGTAACCTAGATGCGCAGAATTTTCTAAAACAGATTTATTTTTGGTCGAATGACCAAATATTTCCAATAAAACTTAGGGTAAGAAGAAGTCTCCCTCTACCTGCATAGCCACAGCGAAGATGACTAAAGCAAAGAGAATGGACTTCATCGTGATATCAAGGCGTCTTCACAATTAATTCTGTAAAACAAAATGTTAATTATAAAATCGCAAAACAATAGCTATATAATGTGAAAGTTTGCACTCATTAAGCAGATAAACAAAAAAGGAACTTTTGACGTTTGCATCATTAACAAGCAATTACCAGACTTTTGACGTTCTTGGGCCAGGAGGTTAATTATCTGTAAATGACGCAAATTCTTTTTATTCTTTTCTTAAAAATACCGGAAAGTAAGTTAATGGGTAACGATTCTTTGCTCACCTCCAGCTGAACAATGCTAGAAGCCGAACTTCGTAGACTGGCCTACTAACTGGGTCTTTTATACCACCAATGGCAAGTGTTTCCACTTCCTCCTACCTATCATATTTATGGCTTTGATTAATGTCAGTAACAAAATTACAGGTCTTTTATAAGTTCAAGAGGATAAAGCAATATCAGATTTGTGAAAATCGCTATCCATTCTCTACCACCTTTCATTGTATGACTAGAGAGGGACTATTCCAAAGGTATTTTGATTGTTGGGTTTGAAAAGAGGTTCTAAATCAGGGTTCCACTCATCTTCTTTATTTTGTGCTTTATGATTCGTTCCTTTCATTTTTACACTTCTATATCATTTTTTTTTTTTTTGCAAATTGTTTGCACCGTTTGTTGTTGGTATGCTCTTTCATTCCTTTGAATTCTGTTTCAGTATATATATATATATATATATTATATATATAATATATTTATATATATATGCTATTATATATATAATATATATAATATACTTCATGACTTGCCTACGATAATCATGAATAAATATATAAGGGATATCGTACATGACACAAATACACCGAAATCACCAACATATTCGGATCGCTGAGCAAAAGTTCGACTTATTCCCCTGAAGATCCTGTAACTCACCGAGTACGGTTAATAACAGGGTACCCAAGGCCAAGAGATAATGAATTTATCCAGCCTGGATCAAAAGAACCGCTCTGTCATTAATCATTTTTGGGCTTCCAGACGCTTCGCCAGTTCGCCATTGCCAGTCAAAAATGAGAGCATTTAACGGCAAAAGCATTTATACGTTTCTTTCTGCTGCTGGACAAAGAGAGAAGGTCTGAATTCACATAACAAGTTACTTCGAGAACTTTGAATTACTCGCTTTGCAAACACTGAAAGATATATAAATATATATATATATATATATATTAATATATAAGTATATATGATATTGATGATGATTTAAGGCAATGTAAATTCAAACGCATGACAAATAAATATGGAGTATTCAAGTAATAAGTGCTAAAGTAACTAATGATAAATATAATCAAAACAATACATATACGCAAGCATTCCAGGTACTTTATATTTTATGAAAAGGTATAGAATAATACCCATTCGCACATAAGATATTATTTTAGTCACCAATTTTCGACAGGAATTTAATAGACGCTCGCTTATACCTGATAAAATCTGTAATGACGTCTTATTATCTTCTCGTGGATAAGAAAAATGTCAGGGTCACCTGTCTTAATGAGTCCAGTTCCCTCAGTGAGTCAGCTGATGATCAGGAAAGCAGGTGTTCATTTGAAGTTCAAGGTCAACCGTGGATAAGGTAACTTATTGATTGTGAGGATTCTCTCGGTGTTTTAACACAGAAGATATCGTCTAGTGTTATGCTTTGGTGGGCAAAAAGAAGTGCCAATGCGTTCTTGGTCTTTTACGAGATTTCAGCTCGCGTATGTCGTATCATCATCCAGTAGGGCTTGCATATATATAGCAGCCAGCAAGCACAGAGAGAATGAAAAATTAAAGGAATTAGAAAAAACAAGGATCTCATTCAGATGCCCAAACAAAGAAACTGGATGGGAACTAAAAATTCTTATTGATGACAGTGATTGGACTAATAGTGCACGTCATGATTAAGTTGCAAAATTGTCAAATTAAAGTAATAAGAGAAAATATTGTCTCTCTTTATATCGAATAGACTCTCTGTTTAGCTATTGCGTCGTCCCTAAGTAAATTCGAACAATTTGTGATCTTCATTAAACTCACGTTGATATAATTATAGGGATTATTTATGGAGATGCCAACGTTAGTCATTAAAGTGACTTCCCTGCTCGCTATAAGAAAGGTTTGGCCGAATTTAAAATAGACTATAAAATCCACAACACAAAAGCTGATAACTCAAATAGTATCGTAATTTTAGATAAAGTTGACTACATATCATATATGCAAGTCCTACTGGACGATTATGCAACTTACAAAAAACTAACAAAAAAATCACCTTCATCAAGTCATAAAAACTTTAATAGCATAGTGAAAAAAATCCTTAAAGATAAAACAGAACTACTTACTATGCAAATTGTCTGTCAAGTATCCTTCGCTACCTTACCTGCACGGATTAGTCAAAACGCACAAAGAAAATAATCCTATGCTGCCTATTATCAGTACTGTTGGCTTAATATCACATAAAATTTCGAAATACAGCACCAAGCTTTTGTCATCGTTGCTTAGAACTATCTCCGATTCTCATATATATAATTCTCTAGATTTAGTTGATATGTAAAACGAAATCACTTTTTGCTCACTGATAGATTCGTTAGTTTTGATGTTTGTTCTCGTTTTATTAATTAAAGTCCCCATAGACTCTCTCTCAGAGCATCTTAGTAACGAACTAAACCATCTTGAATTACCTCTACTTGTAAGTCACATCATTTCACTCACTATACTCTGTTTTTTTTTATTTTTCCATCTCTCCATCCGCCTGTGGTATTTGTGCATGGTAACACTGCTTCCTGGGCTTTAAATAATATCCTATTTCGAATATTAACGGTGTAATTTGCATACAGTAAATTAATAAAACACTTTTCAGTTGCAAATGTACATCCAGATATCCTTTTATTTACCTAAAACTATTTAAAGCCCGGGACGCAATGTTACCATGCCAAACCACCACAGGCGGATGGACAGATGGAAAAAAACAGACTATAGTTTGTGCATTTGTGATTGTAACTTTATATGTAATGTGAATTTTATTAACAAGTATTTGGTGTGGCAATGGCCAACCATTTATTACCACTCCTCTCAAAATTGTACATGGGATTCTTTGATAAATGCTATTCACCTAATATCATTTATATTCCTTTAAATTTAAAATGGTATAGATATGTTGACGATATTTTAGCTGTTTTGCCTGCTGGTATTGATGCAAATGATTTACTCTCTAAATTAAATAACCAGGTACCATCGATTAAGTTTACTCTAGAATGGGAAAAAGACAATTGCCTCCCTTTCTTAGATATTTTGACACACAGAGACCCATTTCAATGCAAATTTTAGATTTATGGGAAACCAACAAACAACTTAACTCAAGTCCATTTTCATTCAGGACACCATCCTAATACCAAAAACCAATTGTTTCCTATATGTTTTTACGAGCATTGCACATTGTCAGTCCTCAATATTTGGATCATGAAATCGAATACATAAGGAAAATAGGGACAGATTTGTGTCATCCTTGACATATATTAGATATTTGCTGTTAATAAATCCAACAAAAAGTTTTATAGTGAAAGTACCACGGAGAAAGAAACTTCTAACAACATTCTTAGCTTGACCTATTTCAGCGGTTTTGAAACCATAAAACCATCGTTAAAATCTTTTGATATCAATATTATTTCTTCCTATAATAACTCACTAAAAGGGATGGTGATAAAAAATGGACACAGGGAGAGCAACAGCATAATATATATAATTCTATGTTTGTACTGCCCCTCTTTTTATATCAGCCAAACTAGTAAGGATTTAGAAGTAAGAATTAAACGGTATAATCCTTCCATCAAAACTGGGCAAACATCCGATGCAACATTCATTCGTTTTAGTGAAAACTCTCACAGGATAAATTAGTCCGGCAGTTCGGTGATTGCTAGATCAAAAGATCTCTGAATCTGCCATTATACTACTTACTTCCAGTTATCCTTTTAACCATTGCTGTTTATATTATTTGGACCTTTGAATTAGTAAAATAAAATATTCATGATAAAGTTAAATATAAAATCGCCGACTTAATTATGAATATTTTCTATGTATCCGTAAGTGTATTTTTTTTTTTTTATGTTCACTTTGCAAAAAATATTTTTATTATTTACGCAAATGAGATTTATAAAACTGTAATTTTGTAGGATTATTTTGGTGGTCAGTCACCTCCCTGTATAATCTTTCAGTTGTCTTGTCCCTGCTTCCGAGCAGCTGGACTTCATCCTTTGCAAACCTCTTAAATTGTACCCCTGTTTTGGTGTTCTAATTCTTCAGCTATGTTAGATTCCAGGTACATATTTCCCCTTATAATCCCTATCAGTCATTTATACGAGATTTCTTTGTAAAATGGCTTTCATATTTATATCAGTCTGCTATGTAAAGGACGAGAAATCGTAAGGCCTCGCAGCGAAATTTTGTCTCTATTTATATATTCATCACGTTCCATATTTCGTTCCATAATTTTCGAATTCAGTAATACATGTATATATATATATATATATATATATATATATAATATATATATATATATATATATATATTATATATATGTATATATACATACATATATATATATTTATATATATATATTGTGTGTGCGTGTGTGTGTGCGTGTGTGTGCGTGTGTGTGTTCCTTACTTCCAATACAGCCGGCATTCATATGCTACTTACCAAATCCTCCTTTATAATCATCGAGTCTCTCTTATCCCCAACCTTTATTCGGACACACATTGTTATGTATCGTCAAAATGAAAGTTTTTTTTTATTTTCCAAAACCCTTCGTCTGTACTTTATTTTATATATATCTAAGCCCCAGTTCACCATTTGAACAAACAAATCTAATACCTCATTCGTTTTACAATTGTCAAGTAAGGCCCCATAAAAAGATTGTTGCCTCATATAATTTGTATCTACTGAATTTGTTCTGTTTACAAATAACGTTCCTGATGCAACTGTAACTGAAATCAATTCAAAACGTTATCTATATATTGCACGTGACTGTATTTTCGAGAACTCCTTTGGAAATCCTGAATTTATTTAGGTAGCATCGACGGTATTTCTTTCTCCCGAATCCATATCATTTCCACAGAGAGGAAAATGGTCAGAAAAACGATAATTTTTACCTTGTTTTCAGGTTTTTATTGCAAATTAGAAGACAAGACTGCTGGTGATAATTCTTGAAGTCCAATTATATTACATTTCAACTTAAATCTTCGCTTCATGGGACAAAGTTTCTCTTCATATTAAGTTTATAATAGAAAGCCGTTAGCGTTGTCACATTATTTTCTGGAATCAATCTTTTAAATCTTAGAAATAGTTTCATTTCCAGTTACTCTCCAGTTGCGCTTAAATACTTACGTAAAATTTCCTCCCCTGGAATATACACTACTCACAAAAAAAAAGGATAATAATAATTAAGGTAATTTTTTGCTTTTATTTTCATATGTTGGTTTAAAATTTGGAGGCAAAAATACAGGTCCTTTGGAAACCCAAAACAATTTCTAATTTATCTTTAATCTTCATTTCAGGAAACAATATTTCTATATTCACTTGAATAGTGTTTTGCTTTCCATCATTAACAGGAGGTGGTCACCTGAAAAACAAATGAAGTAATTGCTAAATCAAAAGCGTTATTAATTTGTATGTAAATATATACATATGATCACCACTCGAAGGTTAATCCATCACAACAGTATAAACAAATGAAAGCCTTCAATAATCTAGAAGTTATTGATTGGAACATTAATTCTGCTGTGGAAGTATATCTGGACTGACAGCATAAAAATCAGAAATATCTCTTTGGAACTTACGAATTGATTCACGGCATCCGATAATGGCTTCAGCTGCATGAAAATATAACAAGATATATGTCAGAGGTATAGGACTTGGGTTCATCACTATGCGAGAAATCATGATGACTGAAATTACAACACTTGAAGAAAAATTTAATTCACCAATTTTGTTATTTCATTTATCAGAGATTTTTTAATAAGTTGTTTATATGCATATTGCAAGTCAATCTAATTTTTATACTATTTTGGATAAATAATATTTACTCACAGGTGCACAGAGGCCAGCATTTACGACAAGCTGTGGACGGAAAAAAAAAAAAAATTAAAAAAAAAAAAAAAAAAAAATTAATAATAATAATAATAATAATAATAATAATATACAGTTTACAAGTATTTATAGCATGCAAGGTCGTGTACAATCGGTGGGCGGGTCGGTGGGAACGGATTTTAATTGGTCGTTGGATGGAAACGAAATCTCCCCTGAGGCGTTCTGACCTGCGTAGTTTGGACGGGGTTATTAGCGTCGGTTGGGTGTTGTTTGGGGTACCCACCTCTTGGGCGGCAGGGCTGTACAATTGATATATCTTCCGCTCGTTCTCTCCCGAAGTAGAGAGAGAAAGCGGGAGAGAACGAGCGGAAGATATATCAATTGTACAGCCTGCCGCCCAAGAGGGTGGGTACCCCAAACAACACCCAACCGACGCTAATAACCCCGTCCAAACTACGCAGGTCAGAACGCCTCAGGGGGAGATTTCGTTTCCATCCAACGACCAATTAAATCCGTTCCCACCGACCCGCCCACCGATTGTACACGACCTTGAATAAATAATAATAATATAATAATAATAATAATAATAATAATAATAATAAGAATAATAATAATAAGAAGAAGAAGAAGAAGAAGAAGAAGAAGAAGAAGAAAGAAGAAGAAGAAGAAGGATATGGGATATGCCAGTGGAAATCGTACCCATAATCATAGGAACACTAGGCACGATCCAAGATCCTGAAAAGGAATCTAGAAAAACTAGACACTGAAGTAGCACCAGGACTCATGCAGAAGTGTGATCCTAGAAAACGGCACACATAGTAAGAAAAGTTGGATGGACTCCTAAGGATGCAGGATGCAACCCGGAACCCCACACTATAAATACCACCCAGATCAAATTGGAGGACTGTGATAGAGCAAAAAAAATAATAATAATAATAATATAATAATAATAATAATAATAATAATAATAAATAATAATAATAATAATAATAATAATAATAATAATAATAAAGAAGAAGAGATCAGAATTTGGGATGTTTACCATTTTCAATGCTCTGTTTGCTTAACCATGCAATTCTGTACTTGTTGATTGAATATGAGGGTGGTTTCAAACTAGGTGCAAAAAAAATGGACTTATGTAACTAATCCAATAATGTTAAATTAATTATTAGGAAATAATGGTATCATCCTGAAAGTATTATCATTATAATTCGTGTAACCAAAAGACGAAAATAAAAAAGAAAAATACTTACATCACTCAAAAGTGAGCCGAAGATTTTAGTCTCTGGAAGAACCTGAAGTCAAAAGATTTTAGTTGAAAATAAGAAAAAATTCTATATACTTTTTTATTATTATAAATTATATGAGTGATTATCCTTGAGAATTATTAGAGAGCAATGAAGATAATTATGATTGAATGGTCCCTCAGAAATGCTGGATTTTTTTTTTTCATAGAGTTCGACATGTCATGTGTAAATCAATCCAGGAAATTGTCAGTCTAAATAAAAGACTTATAATTATTCGTAAAAAAAAGGCTTTTATGTCAATATTCTCAAAATCGACGCAATATTTCTCATTCATTTACGCCAACAATTTAAGTGACAATAAAGAGCCCTGATTTCAACATTAAAGTAAAATATAATGTAAAGTTTATCCCCATTAATATTTCATCATTTCCCAAAATTTTATCAGATCGCTGGCTTAAATTTTATGACTAAAAATAAATTTTAGTGGTTACTACATGCAAAGTACCAATAATGGTTAATCCAGGCTAGTTCACATATCTTTTTAATATTATTAGTTTTTGAAAAATAAGGGATATTGAATTATCGTATCAGATAAATATTTCTACAACGAGAAAAATAATAAATTATATATATATATATATATATATATATATATATATATATATATATATATATATATATAACTTACTTGTTTGGGAACAGCTGCAACAGCAAAATATACGAAGCAGAGAAATACGATAACTCGCATCATCTTGATTGAAAATTTGGTGGATGCTTCTGCAAGACTGGAATGTAATAATCAAGGACATTTTAAACTTTTGTTATAATAAGGATTCTTAAGATACATACAAAGAACATGATTTGGTTATTGTTCTCTATGAATAGGTAAATTAATCTTAATTGTAACCATTTTTAAGAATATTTTGAAAACAGCGTCTTTCGATCAAATTTCAAAGAAAAACTAATATGAAAAAAATGATAAAAGTCATATTTTTTAAGAAATATCTATGAACGTACTTTATCTACTGCTTCTGATAATAAAAATAATAAATTTCGAACATTTTCTAAATTCAAGTAAAATACTTTCAGCGTATGTTGATATATTCATATGATATTTTCACAAATAAAAACTTAACGTACAAATGTTTTGACTGTTAAACAAAAAAACTTGGATCAAAAGTTAGAGAGCCACTTTCAATCGCTAGAAAAATAATTTCTAAACGTTATACTTTGAATTCTTATTGATGTCTGTTTACTTTCTGTATAGAAAATGATCCGCAAAAATTAGAATTGTATATTATGAAAGCTAAAATGCAAGAAGAGTATCTACTAATTTTCAGTTTTTGAAAATGATCAGATTCAAAGGAGAAACTTACTCAAAAGAAGTCGTTCTCTTCTGATGAGATCGACGTACCTTCCCGGTATATATCCTGAGTTCCAAGTGTGGGCGAAGACGCAGCACAGGTGTGTACGTTCTGAAACAATGGTTAACTTAATTTATGGTTTGGGTGAAGGCCAAGGTGAAATTCTAATCTTCTCGGCCTAATAGATAACATTTTTATTTTTTTAAATACTGTTTGGCGTGTCCCGTCTCTACTAGTATAAGGTACAAAAAACATAAAATTAACTTCGCTTCCCTAAAGAATGGCAAACTTTATAGCATTGATATTCTTCATTCCTTAGTCGACAATACGTTACCTTTAAACCAACGGAAATTTCCCCGCCTTGATTCACATTGCCGTGCAAATATTGGATAATCAGAATTCCAGTAAACATGTTGAGAATTCAACGGAAAAATGATTGGGCTAAACAAAACTGTAGTATCTTTAAAGGAAACTCCATAATCACATGAGTCGAATAAAGAAAATTAGGAAAGTTAAATTGAAAGTATTAGTTATGACCTGCTTGATTTTTGTTGATCTAAAAAACAAAATACAATAAAATATTATTATATATCTATATATATATAATATATATAATATAATATATATATATATAAATATAATATAAATATATATATATATATATTTACAATTTGCAAACAATTTCAAAAAAAACAATCATAATACCGTGGATTCATTTTTCTCAATATTTGGTATTTATGTCAAATTTAACAATTAAATAATGAATAAATCATTTATAATCTTTTTTATTTTCATAACCTAGAAGTTATTGTGACATAATTAGGACGGAATCGACAACATCCCGAATTCCCAGAAATACACTAAATTAGACGCCAAAAAGACTTTTTTAAAATGTAAATTTAAAGTTCTTATTTTCAAATTTCCCCTCTTTAAAATTTAATAAATAAATAATTCTTTTCTTATAATGCAGTCCAATACTATTCTTATCCATTAACTAATACTAAAGGAATAACATGTAAACAACCTGGATTTATGTTGGTATATTGTTATAATATAATATTAATTACTATTATATAAATATATTATAATTAATTATTATATAAATATATTATATATATTTATTGAATAATACATATATATATATATATATATATAATATATTAATATATAATAATATATATACATACATATATATATATATATATATATATAATATATATTAATATATATATTATAATAATATATATATACATAATTATATTATATAGTATATTGAGGGCTAAAGAATTGTGGCTGATACAACTCAGAATTAATTTTCTGGTGCTGTTTGGATTCCGAATGACGGAATCAATATGTAGTAGACGACCATTTTAATTTTAAATTTTAAATTGAATTTCCATAGTGGAGTTTATAAAATAACCTGAAATATCTTATTGAAATCCTGCATTTGGATAATATTTGGTTTATATAATTTAATGTATAATATTATATATAAATAGTATTAATATAAGGTATATATATTATATAATTATATATATAATATTAATAATACTAATATATATTATATATATATAGTATAATATTATAATAGTAATTATACTATAATATATTATATATATATTATAATATATATGATATTATTGTATATATATCTTATATATATAATATATAGTTATAATATATATGATATTTATATTATATAGGTTTAAAGTACAGACAATATCATTATTATATATGATATTATATATATGTATTATATATAATATATTAATAGAGTTATAAGTTAGTATATATAGTTATATACACTATATTATTATATACATAATATTATTAATATATATTAATATATTATTAGTATATATACTATTATATAATATATTAATAGTATATTTATATATATATATAATAATATTTTATATATACATATTAATATAAGAAATCAGATATCCAAATGAAGGTTCAGAGATATTTTCTAGTATCTTTTATAAAAACTCCTATGGAAATTTAAAATGTTAATTAGAAATAAAAGGTCGATCTACACATATTGATTCCGTATTGCGGAATCCAAACAGGACCCAGAAATTGAATTCTGAGTTTGTATCAGCCACATAATTCTTTTCCCTTTTTAAAGTGTTCGATTGAAATTTTCTGGAAAAATCCAAATAGATTCCCAGCTTCAAGAATTTACAGATGGAAGCATTTTCTAAAGGGTAACATAGAAACTACTTAATTTCCACCTCCCAGGCCAGTAACGTTTTTTTTTAAAAAAAAAAATTATTTTTTTTTTTTTAAATTTTAAAAAAAATTTTTCTTTTTTAATTCGTAAGTATTACAGTAAAAATTAATATTCAGGGGTATTTTGGTGCCAAAAAGTCCATTGTAACATCCACCGTAATGCGGCCATAAAGCGTGAACTCTTACTCCGTTGTTTAGAACAATTCACCTAATGAAGCCTAGTGGTATTTTAGGTGGAATCAATTTTCTTATTAGAGGCCATTCCGTGAAATGTTATGGTTTAAAGAACGGGACCGAGTTACTAATTTATTAGTCGGACAAGGGAAGAAAGGAACGAATTATTATTGTTAATGTAATCAATGGCTTTGTTGAGAACCAAAGTGGACTGGGGAAGTTTTTGTTGATTGATTTGCTCTTTAAAAAAAACACTCGTATTTAAGTGTGAAGAACTTCTTTTATTTTAATTTTTTTTGTCAAACGTCTTTCAAGCACCGGAAGATTTCCGTTAGTCTTGAAAAAGTGTCGTATTAAGGCATCAAAGTAATTGGCCAAATGCAGGATTGTAATATATATTATTATATATAATATATATATATTAATAATATATATATTATATATTAAGTATATAAGATAAATATAATATTATATAATATGTGTGTGTGTGTGTTGGTGGTTGTGTGTGTAATACATATATTATTATTATAGTATAAATATTATATACATAATATTTATTATAATATATAATTATATATAATATAATTATATTATATTATATAACATAAAATAGTAAAAAATGTTCTGTTTAACAGAACAGAAATTCCATCTAAATGAAATGAGCCCGTAAAAATAACCCAAAATCCTAGAACAAAGTACTTAACTATGTTAGTCTCTAAAATTATAATACTTTATTAATTATCCCTAATTTTGGATTTGGCATTTTTTCTTGGCTCCTTTATAGTAATAATATATATACTATATATAATATATACTATAATATATTATAGTATAATATATATATCATGATAATTATAATATATATATATAGTTATAATAAATAACGTAAGTTATAATCTATCTAAATCTATACATATATATATATATTTATATTATAATATATCTAATATATATAATAATATATAGTATAATATGTCTTGAACCGGTTTTTAAGGTCAAATGACAACTATGTTTAAAACAAAAAATGGAAATAAACTGCTACTGGCAACTAAAAAAACCTACCCTCTCTCCGTTGCAGAATCATTCTGGGGAATGTTGGCTGAAAGGAAAAGGCAAGGTTAGGCAAAAATTAAATTCCCTTGAGTTACCAAAAATAAAATTACTTTTTATATCCCAAAATTTGAACTAACATTAAAATGGAAAAGAAATCGAATTAATAAAAATGGAAATAAAAAAGCAATTAACTTCTTTTGACCGCCCCCCAGAAAAAACATTAAACCTATCGTTTCCTCCTACAAATCATTGTTTAAGTAAGTACCCCCTCTTTATCTCGATTACGTCCAGACTATTGCATACGTATTTTAATAAGTTCAAATTAAAAAAGAAAGCTTAGGAGAATTCCATTTCTCTATAATATGGTGGATTTCGAACCCTATCTGAAATCAAAGAGACCACCCAAATTAATAAACAACCAGCCTTAAACCCTAAAAGTTTAATCAAAAAAGGATTGTGTACCGCCACCAAAATTTATCTTTCTCCCATACCCAAAAAATTTATTTACTTCAAAAGGCGGTAAACGTGTTTTTTAAAAGTTCTTTCGTTAAACATTACCTTCATTTACCCCGCCCCGCCCCCCCCCCTTATAAAAAAGTTCCATTATACTGTTCGTTAACAAAAGACACACGCAGACACACCCTAATGTTGCACGACAACCAAACATGGGGTTGCTCCATGCCCCGAAGGCTTGCTGATCTTCAGAGGCGTCATCGAACCCTCAAAGTGCATTGGTCATCTAGTCTCCTGCCCTTGTTTTTTTCATTTCAAAGCATCTTCTGAGGAATTTCAGCGTTTGCCTTAAGCTAACGAAACTTGGTCTCTAAACCGGAAAGAAGGGTGAGATTAAACAATTCAACTACCTAGGCCTTTAAGATATATAATAATGTATTACATATATATAATATATATATAATATATATATATATTACTAATTATATATATATTTAATATATTATATATATATATATATAAAAGTTAGGAATTACTGCCATTACTTAGAAAAAGTTTTCTTATCATATCTTCACCTGACAATCTATTACTTTACCATGATGTAAAAATTCCCAAAAAATCAATTCAATTAATTATTTTTCCCATTACAAGCCCTAATTTTAAAGGAAACCTGGTTTAAAGATAAACGTGTAAAAGTCTTCTCCTCATCATTAACCTTTTCCAACTTCATTTCGCTAAAGTTCCGATTACTATTACCATTTTTTTATTTTAATTTAGATTATTACCCAACTTTCTCAATAAAAGTAGGACCAATAAGGGATATAAAAACAATTTGCTATCCTCTTTAATTTAATTAATAATAATAAAATAAATAATAATAATAATAATAATAATAATAATAAAATAATAATAATAATATTAACGCTTTAGAAAAGTTCATAAGGCGACCACTGGGGATGAACGATTATTAGATTTTTTTTCTTCTTAGCTTTCCAAAACCTTTTAATCGGTAATCATCATTTTTTATATTAAGTTGTGAACCTTCAAAAAACGCAATTAATAATAATAATAATAAAAATTAAAAACTAAATAATAAGAATAATAATAAATAATAATAATAATAAATAATTAATAATAATAATTAGTGTCAAAATATTTTTCTAATCTTGTCAGACAAAAAGGCAAGAAAACTGGGCAATAAATTTTCTTTTAAAATTTTGCATTAACGGGAAACAGCAAATCAACCAATATTACGTAAAAAATAAAAAATGTTTTCGCCTTAACTGCATTCAATATAGGCTAAAAGCAAAATTAAAAATGTTTAAGAAAAAATTGCCATTAAGATTTTAAAATATGCATTATAATATAATAATATTTATATATATAATAATATATATATATATTTATATATAATATATAATAATTACATATATATATATAATATCCGCACAATTCCGATTAGACTACAAGTGCAAATGAAATTTTTAGCTTTCTTGCAAACATATTATCAGGTAGCTAAGTCTGGCTTGCATATAATAAACATTCTTATTGGAGGACGAGCTGAATTTGCAAGTATTTTTCCTTATGCGAATTAGCCGAATGTAACAAGAAGGAAATCTGTAATTCACAGTTCAATTTTCGTCAGCGAGTCAGCTAATGATCGGGATATCAGATTGTGGCTTCTCAATACCATAGGGCTTTGTTGGATCAAGGTGAATAAAAGCGGAAGGTAAAAATAACTCTGTCTTTTTTTCCTTGGTGAAAGTAATTTGGTTTGAGGGACGCCTGAGTTTTTCTTCAGCCGAATGTACGATCATGAAGAATTGCTTTCAACATACACACATACATAACACACACACACACTATTCTATAAAGTAATGTTTTTATGTATGAAGATTTGGAAATGTTTCTACTTAGAACATTCTTTTGAATTAAACATAACTATTTCAACAGCTGTAATTACCAAGATAACATCGGCCAAAAAATTTTTTCAGCTAGTCCCAGATATTTACATGCGTCGATGAATATCGAGTTGTTTATTATGGAGGAAGTAAGACCGAATAGACTATGGCTTCCTATTGGACTGTGTCACTTAAAGCTGTTATATGAAGGTTCTTTTTCTGATATTTAACTCGTTAGAGAGAGAGAGATGAGAGGAGAGAGAAGGAAGAACAGGAAGGAGAGAGAGAGAGAGAGAATGAGAGAGAAGAGGAGAAGAGAAATGGAAAGGGTGGAGGTAGGACTACATAGGGTCTCCAAATTTGCGGAAAAGCCCAATATGCGTTATAGCAAGAAAATATGCGAGATGTATTAAATATCAGTAGATACCAGTCTTTACAAATATTCATATTACCTTGACATCCTCCCAATTGACTGCATCAAAAATTAAGATCTTCTTTTCAATATCAGGGCAGAAATTCCATTTCACCAAAAGTCTATCCTTCGTAAAAATTCCTTAATAACTCGATATCATACTTTTTGCCGGGGATAATATTAAAGGTAAAGAAATCATTGAATTCAGCTTTCATAAACCTAATAACCACTGGTTATGAGTTAATCAGTCGCATATTTGGTCAAGAAGGTTTGGTAGTTGTTGACGCCCAGAAAAACTGCAGGTCAGTCATTCAAGTGTGGTTTGGTGGGCGGCGCCCACATTTTTATCAATTCATTTAAAAGTTAGAAAAAGAAAACGGCCGAGTGGTAAAAACTGTCATCTTCCTTACGGAAACAAAATAATCAGGCTAAGAAAACAAGAAAAACAAATTGATTTGTTTCATTAAATTATTAAAACGGGTTTGGTTTAATTTGGATATTTGAACGAATTGGGCATGAATCCTTAGCAGTAAGTTAATTCTTACCTGATGAAAAGATTTGTCCTCAACTTATCTAAACGGTATATTTTAAAATGGCTGCCCAGGTTGTTATTAAAATCAATTAATTCCCATATTCAAATATGGCATATAATATATAATATACTAATATATATATTATATAATTATAATAATAATTATAATAATATTAATTATTATTAATATATATATATATATATAGGTATATATATATATATATATATATACACAACAACACACACACATACAATATTATATAGTATATAATAGTATAGTATAATAATATAGTAAATATTATATTAATATATATATATAAAAACCTGTTTCACTTTCAACTTGTTAGAAAAATAAAATATTTATTGTTCTTTGTATTACTTTCTTTAAAAAACGTCGAAATTGACCAGTTTTATCATTGGTATTAATAGGTTTCTCCTATATTTTATGACAATTTAGTATTATATTCTGCTAATTAATTTGCTTTTATTTATAGAATATTATTTAAGGTTTATAATATAAAAATTAATCCAAATTAAATATTATTTAAAAACCTCAGATCCGACTTTTTTTTTGTTATAAGTTTTCAAAGGTTACTTAGTATTTATACCCTTAATTTTTCAAGACACCAAAATCTTACCTTTGGTATTATTATCTATTCAAATTATGAATTGAACCAGAAATTCGTGAATTAGAATGGAATTAAGTGCCAATGATATTCTAGTTTCTGAAACACTAGACGAGACAAACGTTGGTTTTTTGTAAATAAACCTAATTAAAATGCATTTTTACAATATTATGCATTATTGACATAAGGAACAATCAAAGAAATATGAATTGTTTAATTCATTTTATTGTAAAGTAAAGAAGACAAAGGAATCAAAGCCAAAAATACTTGAATTACAATTAAAATGTTAGCTGGTTAGACTAAGCAAGAATCTTACTCCCTCCATTTCATAAGTACCGAAGCTTACACTGGGCACTTGGGATTAAACCTGCGAGAAAAATTTTTTTTATTACCTAACGAGTTTTATATATTATATATTTATAATTATTATTATATTATATATAATATATTAAATATATTATTATAAATATAAATATATATATAATATATATATTATATATATATGAAATATATACAATTATATATATTAATATTATTATATATATATATATATATAATATATATATGTTTATAAACTTTATAAACCAAAAAAGGATACAATTTCAATTGTTTAACATATTTGTATATTATCTCC
>NC_061101.1:8489651-8502151 GCF_015104395.2 Macrobrachium nipponense | reverse complement strand
ATATATATATATATATATATATATATATATATATATATATATATATATGTATATATATATATATATATATATTATATATATATATATATATATATATATATATATATATATATATATATATATATATATATATATATTATATATATATATATATATATATATATATATATATAATATATATATATATATATATATATATATAATATATATATATATATATATATATATATATATTATATAATATATATATATGCTATATCTATATTATATATATATATATATATATATATATATATTATATATATATATATATATAATGAGTGTATATATGAGATTTACAATGTTTCTACTAGACGTTGGATTGCTTTAACTTTCAACAAGATAACATTCGGCAAAAAATCTTTAGCAGTCCAGATATTATAGCGTCATGAATATCAGTGTTTGTATGGTAGGAATTAAGACGGAAAGACTAACTTCCTGTGACTGTGTAACGTTAAGTGTATACGAGGTTTTCTGACATTAACATAGAGAGAGAGAGAGAGAGAGAGAGAGAGAGAGAGAGAGAGAGAGAAATGGAAGGGTGCGGTAGGACTACATAGGTCCCCAAATTTTGAAAAGGCCAATATGTGTATAGTAGAAATACACAGATGTATAAAATATCAGTAGGTACCAGTCTTAAATATATCGTATTTCCTTGACATCCCAATTACTGCATCAAAAATCAAGATATCCCTTTCATATCCTGGTAGAAATACCTTCCAAAACAACAACAATTAATGCTGATACCAAAGTCTATCTATCGTAAAATTTCCTTAATCATCCATACATAACTTTTCCGATGATGATATTAAAGGTAAAGAAATCATGCATTCAGCTTCAAACCTATAACACTGTTATGAGTTAATCAGTCGCTATTTGTCAAGAAGGTTTGGTAGTTGTGACGCCAGAAAACTCATATTCAAACAATCAATTTGTCAAGAGCCCCATATTCTATCAATTCCTTTGAAAAATAAACCATGGTAAAATTGTCATTATTTATTAAACATAAGTTTAATTACATATTCATTACATATCAAACATAAGTTTATATATGATAAATTGCCAGACCATAGCAGTATTAACTCTTAATGATCAACAAATTGTCCTCATTTATCTAAACGGTATACTTAAATGGCTACCCAGGTTGTACATTTAAAGACTGAAGGTGTCTTGTTATTAAATCATAATTCCCATATTTAGTATATATGTATATATATATATATATATATATATATATATATATATATATATATATATAGATATATATATATGTTATGTGTGTGTGTGTGTGTGTGTGTGTGCATGTGTGCGTGTATGTGTGCGTGTGTGCGTGTGTGTATTAAAGTGTTTCAGTTATTAGAAAAATATACATTGATTACATGACTTTTTAAAACGTCTAGGCCATATCTTCTATATTTATGACAATTTAGTATTGTATTTTATACATTTTTATTTGGGTAATATTGTTATTTTTATAATATATAAATATCAATTAATATATAAAATTGAGATTCGTCGTGATTTTGTGTCAGTCATGTTGCTCGATATTTTACTCTTATTTTCAACTATAAAATTACCAATGTATTAATATCTATTAATTATGAATAAACTAGAAATGCGTGATTATAATTTAATTAGTACATATCCAGTTTCAAGACTTGACGAGAAAAGCATTTTTGAAAAAATACCTCATGAGATGCATTTCATAATAATCTGTATTTGGCAGAGGGAAAAATCAAAGAAATATAATGTTTAATCCACTTTATTGTAGTAAGAAGAAAAAGGAATCAAAGCCAAAGTACTGAATTACAATTAAATGTCAGCTGGTAGACTAGCAGATCTTACTCCTCCATTCATAAGTAGGACCTTACACTGGGCACTTGGATACCTGCGAGAAAAAAAAAAAAGTTTTATTATTAAACGAGTTTGTATATATGTGTGTGGTTGTATGTTTGTATTATAAATTTATAAACCAAAAAAGGAATATAATTTCATTCATAACATGTTTGTATATATCTCCAGTGAAATTTTTTATGAAATGTTGAATATCTTACCAAAGTAGTCAGTGTAGTCTGAACTGGCTTTACCTGTAAAGGGAGAAAGTTTGTAGTTTATTGGTAAATTATGCATATGATTCATAATAGAAATGTGATAAATATAGAAATATAGTCATGTTGATGAATAATATGTAATTAAACTCATATATATATATATATAATATATATATATATATATATATAATATATATGTGTGTGTGTGTGTGTGTGTGTGTGTGTGTATTTATATATAGTTATATATAATATATATATATATATATATATATATATATATATATATATATATATATATATATATGCTAATAGTAAGATATAGCTGAGAGATTAAGAAAAAAGTGAACTCACTGTAAATAAGTCTTAACTTATTCATGAAATTAAACTTTTTAATATAATTGTGAAGCAGAGATAAAATTCACCAAATATCTGTGTAAAAAACAAATGGTTGTAAGGTATTATATTCACAAAACATAAAAAAAATAGTAAAATTAACTTAGGGTCTTTCAAAAACTTCTGCAAATGAGAATGACTGTTTTTTGATACGTAAATAAGTATAAAAACATATGTAAGGTTTAACTTACGACAGTACTGCACACGATGGTGGTTATGTTGAACAGCTGTTAAAGAAACAATGATTTCCATTAGAACGAAATTAAAGACCAAATTCCATTCTGAGACATATTTTCGTAGATGTCTCGAGATGCTGACTGTCATGGTATGAAATGTGACGTAATGACATTCATCCATAAATATTAATGGTTAGGCAATTACAGCAAATGTAAGAAAATCGATGTTTAAGAAATAACAAGAAATTCATTGGACAAAAATTGCATAAAACCGATTTCAGATAAGACGAAGACTTAATTTGGAGTTAAAAGTGGCAGTTTACTTACGCTAGTGAGAAATTTCTCCTTGCCTGCATCAACCTGGAATAATATTTAGAATATTAATTATAATGCCAAGATGACCTTATCATAAAGAGAAATAATCAACAATGCATAGTTACAATATTCATTTAATTCTACTTTCTCAATTAAAAACTTTTCCCCATTTAAACAGAATTGAATTCATAGATTTAAGAAGAACTGTATTTTACTCTTGCAATGATATGAAGTATTTAAATCACAAAATTGTAAATTCATGAGTTCATGGAACATAAGTGAAGTCTCGATAAATATTGCAAAACCTTTAATGTGTTTAAAAAAATTTCTTTGCTTACCTTGACGGTTAAGTTATCCGAAAAAACCTGTGAGAAATGGGATATAAAAAGAGTTATCAGAGAAGTAAAACTAATTAGAAATTTTGGTTTCTGAATAAAACAATATATATATATATATAATATATATATATATATATATATAGTTATATTAATTATATATATATATATATATATATACATATTGGTATATATAAACATAAATATAATTATAAACCCCTAGATCCATAAAGCTCCCTAGATTCCGGGAATTTTCCAGATTTATTTTTGTTCGAATAACCAAATATTTCCAAAAAAAACTTAGCGTAAGAAGAAGTCTCCATTTACCTGCATAGCCACAGCGAAGATGACTAAAGCAAAGAGAATAGATTTCATCGTGATATCAAGGCGTCTTCACAATTAATTCTGTAAAACAAAATGTCAATTATAAATCGCAAAACAATAGCTTATATTAATGCGGAAAGTTTGCACTCATTACAGAATACAAAAAGGAACTTTTGACGTCAGCAAGGAGATTATAATTATCTGTAAATGACGAGAATTTTTAGTTTTCTATTAAAAACACCAAAAGTAAGTTAAATGGTAACTATTCTTTACTCACCTCAGTGAACAATACTAGAAGCTCAACTTCGTAGACTGCCTACTAACTGGGTCTTTTATACCACCAATGGCAAGTGTCCACTTCTGCCTACATCATATTTATGGTTTGATTAATGTCAGAACAAATTACAGGTCTTTATGCCGAGAGTTTAAAGCAATATCAGATTTTTTGAAATCGCTGTCCATTCTTTTACCACCCTTTCATTGTAAGAATAGAGAGACTATTCCAAAGGTATTTTGATTGTTGGGTGTTGAAAGGTGGTTCTAAATCATAGTTCACTTTTTTTATTATCCGTATTTTTTGCTATTTCGCCCTTTTATTTTGAACCTCTCTCTCTCTCTCTCTCTCTCTCTCTCTCTCTCTCTCTCTCTCTATATATATATATATATATATATATTATATATATATATATATATATATATATCTATATATATATATATATATATATATATATATATATATATATATATACAATATCACGACTTTGCCTCTACGATAATGAGTGTAAATAAAACTAATGAAAATATTATTATAAAAAATCTGTTTAAGGGACGAAATTCACAATACCGAAGTCACCAACAAATTCGGATCGCTGAGCAAAGTTCGACTTATTCCCCAGAAAATCCTGTAACTCACCGAGTGCGGTTAATAACAGGGTACCCAAGGCCATAGATAATAATTTACCAGCCGGATCAAAAGAACCGCCCTGTCATTAATCATTATTGGGCTTCTAGGCGCTTCTCCAGTTCGCCATTGCCAGTCAAAAATGAGAGCATTTAACGGCAAAAGCATTTTATACGTTTCTTTCTGCTGCTGGACAAAGAGAGAAGGTCTGAATTCACATAAGTTATCCGAGAACTTTGAATTACTCGCTTTGGCAAACACTGAAGCTGTTATTGAACATTGATGACAAAGGTGATTTAAGGCAATTGTGAATTCACACGCATGACAAATAAATATGGGAGTATTGAAGTAATAAGTGCTAAAGTAACTAATGATAAACATAATCAAAACAATACATATATGCAAGCATTCCAGGTACTTTATATTTTATGAAAAGGTATAGAATAATACGCATTCGCACATAAGATATTATTTTAGTCACCAATTTTCGACAGGAATTTAATAGATGCTCGCTTATACCTGATAAAATCTGTAATGATATCTTATTATCTTCGCGTGGATAAGAAAAATGACAGGGTCGCCTGTCTTAATGAGTCCAGTTCCCTCAGTGAGTCAGCTGAAGATCAGGAAAGCAGGTGGATAAGGCATCTTATTGATTGTGAGGATTCTCTCAGTGTTTTAACACAGAAGATATCGTCTAGTGTTATGCTTTGGTTGGCAAAAAGAAGTGCCAATGCGTGCTTCCTCTTTTACGACATTTCAGCTCGCGTATGTCGTATCATCATCCAGTAGGGCTTGCATATATATAGCAGCCAGCAAGCACAGAGAGAATGAAACATTAAAGGAATTAGAAAAAACCAGGATCTCATTCAGATGCCCAAACAAAGAAACTGGATGGAAATTAAAAATTCTTATTGATGACAGTGATTGGACTAATAGTGCACGTCATGATTAAGTTGTAAAATTATCAAATTAAACAATAAATGAAAATATTGTTTCTCTTTATATCGAATAGACCCTTTGTTTAACGATTGCGTCGTCCCTAAGTAAATTCGAACAATAGTGTGATCTTCCTTAAACTCACGTTGATATAATTAAAGGTATTGTTCATGGAGATGCCAATGTTATTCTTGAAAGTAGCTTCCCAGCTCGCTATAAGAAAATTTGACAGATCTTAAAATAGACTGTGTAATCCACAACACAAAAGCTGATAATATCGTAATTCTAAATAAAGCTGACTACATATCACGTATGCAAGTCCTACTGGGTGATTATACAACTTACAAAAAACTAACAAAAATCACCTTCATCAAGTCAAAAAAAATTTAATAGCACATGAAAAAAAAATCCTTAAAGATAAAACAAATCTACTATGTAAATTGTCAGTCATATTTCCTTCGCTACCCTACCTGTACGGATTAGTCAAAACGCACAAAGGAAAAAAATACTTATGCTGCCATATATCAGTGTGTGATATATTATATGATATATTATATATATATATATATATATATATATATAATATATATATATATATTAATATAATATAATATAGTTATATATATTATATATATATATATATATATATATATATATATATATATATATATATATTAAACTATTATATATAAATTCTCTAGATTTAGCTGATAGATTCGTTAGTTTTGATGTTTGTTCTCGTTTTATTAATCAAAGTCCCCATAGACTACCTCTACCTGTAAGTCATATTATTTCAATCACTAGTTTGCGCATTTGTGATTGTAACTTTATATGTAATGTGAATTTTATCAACAAATATTTGGTATGGCAATGGTCAACCATTTATCACCACTCCTCTCAAAATTGTACATGGAATTCTTTGAAAAACGCAATTTACCTAATATCATTTATATTGCTCTAATGTGGTACAGATATGTTGACGATATTTCAGCTGTTTTGCATGCTGGTATTGATGTAAATAATTTACTCTCTAAATTAAATGACCAGGTACCATAGATTAAGTTTACTCTAGATTTGGAAAAAGACAATTGCCTCCCTTTCTTAGATATTTTGACACATAGAGAGTCATTTCAATGCAAATTCGGTATTTATGGGAAACCAACAAACAACTTAACTCAAGTCTATTTCTATTCAGGCCACCATCCTAATATCAAAAATCAACTGTTTCCTCTATGTTTTTACGAGCATTGCGCATTGTCAGTCCCCAATATTTGGATCAAGAAATCGAATACATAAGGAAAATAGGGACAGATTTGTATCATCCTTTACATATATTAATCATTTGCTGTTAATAAGTCCCACAAAAAGTTTTGTAGTGAAAGTAACACGGAGAGAGAAACTTCTAAGAACATTCTTAGCTTGCCCTATTTCAGCGGTTTTGAAACCATAAAACCATCGTTTAAATCTTTTGATATCAATATTATTTCTTCCTATAATAACTCACTAATAGGGATGCTAACAAAAATGGACACAGGGAGAGCAACAGCATAATATATATAATTCTATGTTTGTACTGCCCCTCTTTTTTTATCAGCCAAACTAGCAAGGATTTAGACGTAAGAATTAAACGGTATAAATATTCCGTCAAAACTTGGCAAACATGCGATGCAACATTCATTCGTTTTAGTGAAAACTCGCACAGGATAAATTATACCGGCAGTTCGGTGATTGCTAAATCAGAATATCTCTGAATCTGCCATTATACTACTTACGTCCAGTTATTATTTTAACCATAGCTTTGTATTATTTAGACCTTTGAATGAGTAAAATGTTCAAGGTAATCTTAAATATAAAATCTCAGACTTAATTATGAATATTTTCTACACATTCGTAAGTGTAATTCTTTTTTTAATGTTCAATTTGCAAAAACTTTTATTGTTTACGGAATTGAGATTTTATAAAACTGTACTTTTATAGAATGATTTTGGTGGTCAGTCACCTCCCTGTATAATCTTTCAATTGTCTTGTCCCTGGCCTTTCAGAGCAGCTGGACTTAATCCTTTGTAAACCTCTTAAATTGTACCCCTGTTTTGGTGTTCTAATTCTTCAGCTGTGTTAGATTCCAGGTACATATTTCCCCTTATAATCCCTATCAGTCATTTATACGAGATTTCTTTGTAAAATGACTTTCATATTTATATCAGTCGTTTAGGTGAAGGACGAGAAATCGTAAGGCCTAGCAGCGGTACTCCATTGTTTCACTTCCATTCGTAATTTTGTCTCTATTTATATATTCATCACATTCCATATTTTCGTGATTCAGTTAAATATATATATATATATATATATATATATAATATATATATATATATATATATAGGAAATATATATATATATATATATATATAATATATATATATATATATATAATCTATATATACTATATATATATATATATATAGCATTTGAATGCCGGCTGTATTGGAGATAAGGAACACTCATGCAAGCTCACACACACACACACACATACACACATAGATATATATATATATATATATATATATAGTATATATATATATATATATTATTATATATATATATCTATTATATATTATATATATATATATATATATATATACATATACAGACGGCATTCAAATGTTACATACCACATCCTCCTTTATAATCAGCATGTCTCTCTTATCCCCAACCTTTATTCGGAAACATATTGTTATGTATCGTCAAAATGAAAGTTTTTTTCACTTATTCCCCAAATCCCTTCGTCTGTACTTTTCTTATATGTTTCTAAGCCCCAGTTCACCAATTGAACAAGTAAATCTAATACCTTATACGTTTTACAATTGTCATGTAAGGCCTCATAAAAAGATTATTGCATCATATAATTTGTATATACTACTGAATTGGTTCTGTTTACAAATAACGTTCCTAATGCTACTGTAACTGAAATCACTTCAAAACGTTATCGATATATTGCACGTGATTGTATTTTAGAGAACTCTTTTGGAAATCTTACATTTATTTAGGTAACATCGACGGTATTTTTTCTCCCGAATCCATATCATTTCCACAGAGAGGAAAATGATCAGAAAAACGAGAATTTTTTCTTTGAGTTTTTTATTGCAAATTAGAAGACAATAGTGTAGGTGCTAATTCTTGAAAGCTAATCATTGTATTTCAACTTAAATCTTCGTTTCATGGGACAAAGTTTCTCTTCATTTTCAGTTTATAATAGAAAGCAGTTCTTATTGTCAATCAATCTTACATTTCCAGTTGCTCTCCAGTTGCGCTTAAATACTATCGTAATATTTCCTCCCTTGGAATATACACTACTCACAGAAAAAGGATAATAATAATTAGGATAATTTTTTACTTTTATTTTCATATGTTGATTAAAATTTGGAGGCAAAAATACAGGTCGTGGTCATCCTTTTAAAACCCTAAACAATTCTTAATTTATCTTTAATCTTCATTTCAGGCAACAATTTTTCTATATTCACTTCAATGGTGTTTTGCTTTCCATCATTAACAGGAGGTGGTCACCTGAAAAACAAATGAAATAATTGCTGAATTAAAAGCGTTATTCATTTGTATATTAATATATACATATGATCATCACTCGAAGGTTAATCCATCACAACAGTATAAACAAATGAAAGCCTTCAATAATCTAGAAGTTATTGATTGGAACATTAATTCTGCAGTGGAAATATACCTGGACTGACAGAAATAAAAATCAGAAATATCTCTTTGGGACTTACGAATTGATTCACGGCATCCGATAATGGCTTCAGCTGCATGAAAATATAACAAGATATATTTCAGAGAGATGGGACTTTTGTTCATCACTGTACGAGAAATCATGATGACTGAAATTAACAACACTTGATACAAAATTTCATTCACCATTTTTGTTATTTCATTTCCTTAAAAGTAGACTTGTGTTTATCCATTCACAATTTCTCATGGATTTTTTAGTAAGTTGTTTATATGCATATTGTAAGTCAATCTAATTTTGGTACTATTTTGGATAAATAATATTTACTCACAGGTGCACAGAGGCCAGCATTTACGACAAGCTGTGGACGGAAATAATAATAATAATAATAATAATAATAATAATAATAATAATAATAATAATAATATAATAATAATAATAATAAAAAGAGCAGAACAGAATTTGGAATGTTTACATGTTCAGTGCTCTGTTTGCTTAATCAGGCAATTCTGTACTTGATGACTGAACTGAGGGTGGGTTCAGAATAGGTGTACAGAAAAAAAAAAAAAAAAAAAAAAAAAAAAAAACGTGGACTTATGTAAATCACCCAATAATGTTAAATTAATTATTAGGAAATAATGGTATCATCCTGAAAGTATTATCGTTATGATTCGTGTAACCAAAAGACGAAAATAAAAAATAAAAATACTCACATCACTCAAAAGTGAGCCGAAGATTTTAGCCTCTGGAAGAACCTGAAGTCAAAAGATTTTAGTTGAAAACAAGAAAAAATTCTATATACTTTTTTTTATTATTCTAAGTAATATGACTGATTATTCTTGCGAATGATTAGAGGGCAATGTAGAAAATTATGATTGAATGGTCCCTCAGAAATGTTGGATTTTTTGCATAGTATTCAACATGTCATATGTAAATCAACCCAGGAAATTTTAAGTCTAAAAGTAAAGACATAATTATTCGTTTTAAAATACTCTAAAATCGACATAATATTTTTCATTGTATTTACTTCAACATTTTAAGTGACAATAAAGGGCTTTTATTTCAACATTAAAACAAAATATGATATATAGATTTCACTAATAAAATTTATAATTTCCCAAATTTTTATCAGATACCTGGCATTAATTTTATGACGAAAAATATATTTCAATGGTTACTATATATAATATTGGTAATCCATGCTAGTTGACATATCTTATTAATATTATTAGCTCTTTTAAAATAAGTGATATTGAATTATGGGTATCAGATTAATAATCCTACAAAGTTACGTTAAATATATCTTAGTTTTACCAGACCACTGAGCTGATTAACAGCTTTCCTAGGGATGGCCCGAAGGATTAGATATTATATATATATAGATATATATATATATAACCTAGCCCCTGGGGGGGTGGGGGGGCAACCAAGGTCCTTATGGTGCCGGTCCCAAGCCCGATAAATAGGGAGGGTTGGTGTCAGGAAGGGCATCCGCTGAAAAAATCTGTGCCAAAACCAAAATGGAATGAGCCGAAATATGGAAAGAGGTAATGCTAGGGCGTACTCCGTAAACGACGCACAGAGACATCGCCCTAACTCTGTGGTAAGGCGAGGGCTACTGCATCAGGAGCGGGTGCAGCTAAAGAGCGAGCTCACATTGGGTTCAGAGTATGTCAGCTAAATGTTGGGTCCATGACTGGGAGAGGTAGAGAATTGGCTGACTTGATGAGAGAAAAGAAAGTAGATGTTGTGTGTGTGCAAGAAACGCGGTGGAAAGGAAATAAAGCTAAAGAGTTGGGAGATGGATATAAGCTATATTATAGTGGAGCAAATAAACAAGGTAGAAATGGAGTTGGCATAGTACTGTCTAGTGAACTAAAGAACTCGGTAATAGAAGTGCAATAGAAAGAATGACCGTATCATCAGATTGAAGATATGTTTATGGAGGAGAGATTCTGAATATTATAAGCGCATATGCACCACAAAGTTGGTTGCACAGAAGAGAGAAGGGAAATTTCTGGAGAGACATGGATGGAATAATGCAAGAACTGGAAGAGCATGAGAGGGTGATAGTTGGGGCAGATTTGAATGGCCATGTCGGAAGTGAAAATGAGGCGATTTGGGCGGGTGCATGGGGGCCATGGAATTGGGGAGAGAAACCCAGAAGGAGAGAGTGTAGTGGACTTTGCTGTGTCATTCGACATGGCAATAGTAAACACATTTTTTGAGAAGAAAAGGGAACACATAATAACATATAGGATGGGGGAAGATTCTCCCAGATAGACTATTTCTTGTATAAAGGATAATCTGGTGGAGGTCAAGAACTGCAAAGTTATTCCAGGCTACCATGTAGCCCCCCAACGACCGGCTGCTACTGTATGGACTTGAAGTTGAAAAGGGAAAGAAAACCAAAGCTAAAGGGATAAGGAAAATTAAATGGTACGAATTACAGAAGGAGGGGATAAGAAGAGAGAGTTTAAGAGGAGGGTTTTGGAGGATATTGATATAGGTATTGAAGATGTTCAAGAATGGTGGGCACGAAATGCAGCAGTAATAAGAAGGCATGGAAAGGAGCTGCTAGGAGAGACATCTGGTATCATATGGGAAGAAAGGATAGTTGGTGGTGGGATGAAGACATTGAGAAAGTAGTAAAAGATAAGAAGGAGGCAAAGAAAAGATGGGAAGAGTCACAGTCAGTGGAAGACAGAAATAGTACAGAGAGAAAAACAAGTGGTGAAAAAGGTGGTAGCCAAGCTAAAGCAAAGTCGTATGATGATGTGTATAATGAGCTGGACAAAGAAGGATTAAAGAAGATGATGAAGCTATCAAAGGCTAGAAATAAGAGCACCAAAGATATAACACACATCAAACAAATAAAGAATCAAGAGGGTGTAGTGCTTAGAAAGGAGTTAAGACATTGTGAAGAGATGGAAAGAATATTTCGAACAGTTGTTAAATGAAGAAAATAATAGACTAATAAGAGAGGATGGGCAAGTGAACATTGGCATGGTAATGAGGTTTTCTAGGCAAGAGGTACTAAATGCACTGAAGAAGATGAAGAATGGGAAGGCAACCGGACCAGACATGATCCGGTGGAGGCATGGAAAGCATTAGGAGGATGAAGGAGTGGATATACTGTACGATCTTATGATAAAGATCCTTGAACAGGAAAAGATACCAAATGAGTGGCGTGGGAGTATATTGATCCCAATTTTTTAAAGGGAAAGGCGATGTCCAAGAGTGTGTAATTATAGGGGCATTAAATTGTGTCCCACACTTTGAAGATACTGG
>NC_061101.1:8475343-8484151 GCF_015104395.2 Macrobrachium nipponense | reverse complement strand
GAATAGATTCTGTTTAGCTATTTCGTCGTCCATAAGTAAATTCGAACAAGAATGTGATCTTCCTTAAATTCACTTTGATATAATTAAAAGCATTGTTTTTGGAGGTGCCAATGTTAGTCATGAAAGCAACTTCCCTGCTCGCTATAAGAAAGGTTTGGCCAATCTTAAAATAGACTATACAATCCACAACACAAAAGCTATCTCAAATAGTATCGTAATTTTAGATAAAGCTGACTACATATCACCCATGGAAGTCCTAGTGGATGATTATACAACTTAAAAAAAACTAAAAAAACAAATCACCTTCATCAAGTCATAATAAACTTTAATAACACCGTGGAAAAAAATCCTTAAAGATAAAACAGAACTACTTACTATGCAAATTGTCAGTCAAATATCCTTCGCTACCTTACCTGTACGGATTAGTCAAAACGCACAAAGAAAATAATCATATGATGCCTATTATCAGTAGTTTTGGCTTAATATCATATAAACATTCGAAATACAGCACCAAGCTCTTGTCATCGTTACTTAGTACTATCTCCGATTCTCATATATATAATTTTCTAGATTTAGTTGATAAATAAAACGAAATCACTTTTTCCCCCACTGATAGATGCGTTATTAAAGTCCAATAGACTCTATCTTAGAGTATCTTAGTAACAAACTAACCCATCATGAATTACCTATATCTGTAAGTCATATTTTTTCACTCACTAGGTTGTGCATTTGTGATTGTAACTTTATATGTAATGTGAATTTTATCAACAAATATTTGGTGTGGCAATGGCCAACCCTTTATCACCACTCCTCTCAAAATTGGACATGGAATTCTTTGAAAAACGCTATCTACCTAATATCATTTATATTCCTTTAAAGTGGTATAGAGATATGTTGACGATATTTCAACTGTTTTGCCCGCTGGTATTGATGTAAATGATTTACTCTCTAAATTAAATAACCAGGTACCATCGATTAAGTTTACTCCAGAAGTGGAATAAAAATTGCCTCCCTTTCTTAGATGTTTTGACACAGAGACCCATTTCAGTGCAAATTCGGTATTTATAGGAAACCAACAAACAACTTAACTCAAGTCCATTTTTATTCAGGCCACCATCCTAATATCAAAAACCAACTGTTCCCTCTATGTTTTTACGAGCATTCTGCATTGTCAGTCCCCAATATTTGGATCAAGAAATCGAACACATAAGGAAAATAGGGACAGATTTATATCATCCTTTACATATATTAAACATTTGCTGCTAATAAGTCCCACAAAATGTTTTGTAGTGAAAGTAACACGGAGAAAGAAACTTCTAAGAACATTCTTAGCTTGCCCTATTTTAGCGGTTTTGAAACCATAAAACCATTGTTAAAATCTTTTGATGTCAATATTATTTCTTCCTATAATAACTCACTAAAAGGGATACTAATAAAAAATTGACACAGGGAAAGCAAGAACATAAAAGATATAATTCCATGTATGGGCTGCCCTTCATTTTAAACGGTATAATCATTCCATGAAAACTGTGCAAGAATCCGATGCAACATTCATTCGTTTTAGTGAAAACTCTCACAGGAGAAATTGGACCGGCTGTTCGGTGATTGCTTAATCAGAAGATCTCTGAATCTGCCATTATACTACTTACTTCCAGTTATCATTTTAACCATAGCTTTGTATTATTTGGACCTTTGAATTAGTAAAATGTTCAAGACAATATTAAATATAAAATCACAGACTTAATTATAAAAATTTTATATATATCCGTAAGTGTAATTTTTTTTTATGTTCACTTTGCAAAAATTTTTATTGTTTACGAAATTGAGATTTTATAAAAATATACTTTTATAGAATGATTTTGGTGGTCAGTCACCTCCCTGTATAATCTTTCAGTTGTCTTGTCCCTGCTTCCGAGCAGCTGGACTTAATCCTTTGTAAACCTCTTAAATTGTACCCCTGTTTTGGTCTTCTAATTCTTCAGCTGTGTTAGATTCCAGTTATACATATTTCCTCTTATAATCCCTATCAGTCATTTATACAAGATTTCTTTGTAAAATGACTTTCATATTTATATCAGTCGTCTAGGTAAAGGACGAGAAATCGAAAGGCCTCGCAGCTGTACTCCATTGTTTCACTTCCATTCGTAATTTTGTCTCTATTTATATATTCATCACGTTCCATATTTTCGTGATTCAGTTTTATATATATATATATATAGTATATATATATATAATATATATATGTGTGTGTGTGTGTGTGTGTGTGTGTGGCGTGGTGTGTGTGTATGTGCATGTTTTACATGTACGTCCCTTTCTTCCAATACAGCCGGCATTGAAATGCTACATACCACATCCTCATAATCATCGTGTCTCTCTTATCCCCAACCTTTATTCGGCACACAATTTGCTTATGTATCGTTCAAAGGAAAGTTTTTTTTCTACTTATTTCGCAAATCCCTTCGTTTGTACTTTATATATATATATATATATATATATATATATATATATATATATATATATATATATATATATATATATATCTATATATATATATATATATATATATATATATATATATATATCATATATATATATATATATATTCCAATATATCTAAGCCCCTGTTCGCCATTTGAACAGTCAAATCCAATACCTCATGTGTTTTACAATTGTCAAGTAAGGCCTCATAAAAGAGTTTGTTGCCTCATATAATTTGTTCTGTTTACAAATAACGTTCCTGATGCTTGAACTACTGTAACTTGAAAGTTACTTCAAAGCGTTATCGATATATTGCACATGACTGTATTATAGAGATCTCTTTTTGAAATACTAAATTTATTTAGGTAACATTAGGTATATAATATCCACAGAGAGGAAATGATCAGAAAAACGATCACTTTTACTTATTTTCAGTTTTTTATTGCAAATTAGAAGACAAGAGTGCTGGTGATAATTCTTAAAGACTGCATATATTATATTTCAACTTAAATCTTCGTTTCATGGGACAAAGTTTCTCTTCATTTTAGTTTATAATAGAAACACGTTCGTGTTGTCACATCATTTTCTGGAATCAATCTTACATCTTAGAAATTGTTAAATTTCCAGTTACTCTCCAGTTGCGCTTAAATACTTAAGTAACATTTCCTCCCTGGAATATACACTACTCAAAGAAGAAGGATAATAATAAATAGGATAATTTTTTGCTTTTATTTTCATATGTCGATTTAAAATTTAGAGGTATAAATACAAGTCCTGGTCATCCTTTGAAAACCATAAACAATTCCTAATTTATCTTATTCTTCATTTTAAGCAACAATTTGTCTATATTCACTTGCATTGTGTTTTGCTTTCCATCATTAACAGGAGGTGGTCACCTGAAAAACAAATGAAATAATTGCTGAATCAAAAGCGTTATTAATTTATGTGTAAATATAAACATATGATCATCACTCGAAGTTTAATCCATCACATAGTTATAAAACAACAAATGAAAGCCTTTAATAATCTAGAAGTTATTGATAGGAACATTAATTCTGCAGTGGAAGTATATCTGGACTGACAGAAAATAAAAAATCAGAAATATCTCTTTGGGACTTACGAATTGATTCACGGCATCCGATAATGGCTTCAGCTGCATGAAAATAGAAAAAGATATATTTCAAAGATATAGGACTTGGGTTCATCACTGTACGAGAAATCATGATGACTGAAATTAACAGCACTTGATACAAAATTTCATTCACCATTTTTGTTATTTCATTTCCTTAAAAGTGGACTTGTGTTTATCTATTCAAAATGTTTCAGAGATTATTTATTGCGTTATTTAAATGCATATTGTAAGTCAGTCTAATTCTGATACTATTTTGGATAAATGATATTTACTCACAGGTGCACAGAGGCCAGCATTTACGACAAGCTGTGGACGGAAATAATAATAATAATAATAATAATAATAATAATAATAATAATAATAATAATAATAATAATAATAATAATAATAATAATAATAATAATAATAATAATAATAATAATTAAAAGCAGAAAACAGAATTTGGGATGTCTACATGTTCAGTGCTGTTTTCTTAACCATGCAATTCTGTACTTGGTGATTGAATATGAGGGTGGTTTCAAACTAGGTGTAAAAAAAAAAACATGGACTTATGCAACTCATCCAATAATGTTAAATTAATTATTACGAAATATGGTATAATTCTGATAGTATACGTTATAATTCGTGTAAAATCAAAAGTAATCAAAAGGGACGAAAATAAAAAAGAAAAATACTTACATCAGTCAATAGTGAGCCGAAGATTTTAGTCTCTGGAAGAACCTGAAGTCAAAAGATTTTAGTTGAAAACAAGAAAAAATTCTTTATACTTTTTTTATTATTCTAAATAATATGACTGATTATCCTTGCGAATTATTAGAGGGTAATGAATATAAATATGATTGAATGGTCCCTCAGAAATGTTGGATTATTTTCATAGTATTCAACATGTCATATGTAAATCAATCCAGGAAATTGTAAGTCTAAAAGTAAAGACTTATAATTATTCCTTTTAAAAAACTCTAAAAATCGACGTAATATTTCTCATTGTATTTACATCACATTTTAAGTGACAATAAGAGCCTTATCTTCAGCATTAAAACAAAATATGATATAGAGATTTCACTAATAAAATTTATAATTTCCCAAATTTTTATCAGATCGCTGGCATTAAATTTATGACAGAAAATATATTTCAGTGGTTACTATATACAATGGTTAATCCATGCTAGTTGACATATCTTTTTAATATTATTAGCTCTTTAAAAATAAGGGATATTGAATTATGGGTATCAGATAAATAATCCTACAAAGTTAAGTTAAATATATCTTCGTTTTACCAGACCCACTGAGCTGATTAACAGCTTTCCTAGGGATGGCCCGAAGGATTGATTATTTTATATATATATATATATATATATATATATATATATATATTATATATATATATATACATATTTATACATACTATATATAAAGAACATACCTGGTTAGGAACGGCTGCAACAGCAAAATATACGAAGCAGAGAAATAAGGTAACTCTCATCATCTTGATTAAAATTTGTGTGCTTCTGCAAGACATGGACGATATTCAAAGACATTTTAAACTTCTGTTATAATAAAGATTTTTGAGGTACATTTAAATAACATGATTTTGCTATTGTTGTCAATGAATAGGTAACTTAATCTTAATTGTAACCATTTTGAAAAATATTTAGAAAAGTGTCTTTCTATAAATTCTAAAGAAAAAATACTGAAACGAAAATTTTGATATAAGTAACAATTAAAAAAATATCCATGAACGTACTTTACCTATTGCTTCTGATAATAAGAATAATGAATTTCGAACATTCTCTAAATGCAAAACTCTTTCAGCGTATGTTGATATATTCTAAAGATATTCTCACAAATAAAACTTAACGTACAAATGTTTTGACTGTAAACCAAATAAAAACTTGGATTAAAAGTTAAAGGGCCACTTTCAATAGCTAGAAACTTTTGAGAAATTAATTTCTAAACATTATTCTTTGAATTCTTACTGATGACTGTTTACTTTCTGTATAGAAAATGTTCCGCAAAAATTAGAATTATATATTACGAAAAATAAAATGCAAGAAAGTATCTATTACTTTTCAGTTTTTGAAAATGATCAGATTAATAGAGGAACTACTCCAAAAGAAGTTGTTCTCTTCTGATGAGATCGACGTACCTTCCGGTATATATCGTGAGTTCCAAGTGTGAGCGCCACACCAGCACAGGTGTGTACGTTCTGAAAACAAATGGTAACTAATTATGGTTTGGGTAAAGTTCAAGGTGAGTCTCTCTCTCTGTTACATTTTTCTATCTGTTTGCGTGTCGGTCTCTATTATATAGGTACAAAAACATAAATTAACTTCGCTTCCCTAAAGAATGGCAAACTTTATAGCATGATATTCTTCATTCCAGTCGACAATAGCAACTTTAACAAAGGAAATTCCCGCCTTGATCACATTGCTGTGAAATATTGGATATCAGATTCAGTAGGATTGAGAATTCACGAAAATGATGGGCTAAACAAACTGGAGTATCTAAAGAAATTCATAATCACATGAGTCGATAAAATAGGAAAGTAAATTCAAAGTAGAATGCCTGCTTGATTTTTTTTTATCTAAAATACATATATATTTACAATTTCAAAATCAAACAATCATATACGTGGATTCATTTTCTCAAATTGTATTATGTCTTAACATTAATAATGAAATCATTGATTGTCTTTTCATTTTCATACCTAGAAGTTATTGTGACATAATTTAGAGGAATCGACAACATCCGATTCCCAAAATACACAAATTACACAAAAAGACTTTTTGAATGTGAATTAAAGTTCTTTCAAAATTCCTCTTTAAATTTAATATAATAATTGTTCTTATAATGCAGTCAATACTATTCTTATCCATTACTATATAAGGAATACAGTAACAATGATTTAGGTGTGTATGCAGATATAATATAATATTAAATTAAATTATATAATATTATATATATAGTAATATATATAGATATCTTATATATATATATATATATATATATATATATATTACATATGTGTGTGTTTGTATGTATATATATTATATTATATATTATATATTTAATATATATATTATATATATATATATATATATATATATATATATATATATATATATATACATATATACAATAACAAATAAGGTACATAAATATTTCAGTATTTCTAAAACTCCTGATGGAACTTTTATTTAAAAACGAGCCGTCCTACATAATTAAGTAATCCTGTATTGAAGCAACCGCAATTCTTTTGCAATAGTTTTGGTGATTTAAAAACTTTTCCCTCCCCCCCCGGAAAATCAAAACATTGATTCTACTTCAGAATAACAGATAAGGAATACATGTAACAATGATTTATGTGTATGCATATATATATATATATATATATATATTATATATATATACCTATTATATATAGAATATATATATAGTCACTATGTGTGTGTTTTGTATGTATATATATATATATATATATCTATATATATATATATATATATATATATCTATATATCAAATAATATATATATATATATAGGATATATAAATAATACATTTTACATAGGTACATAAATCAGTATTTCAAACTCCTATGGAACTTTTATTTAAAAAAGAGCCGTCTACATATATTAATCCTGTATTGAAGCAACCGCAATTCTTTTGCAAGAGTTTTGATTGAAAACATTTCCTGGAAAAAGAAATCACCAATTCGATTCTACTTCAAAGAATAACAGATAAAGCAAAACCATAACTGGGTACATAAAAACTATACTCTAATCAACCTCCAGCCAGTAACGTTAATTCGTAGTAATCACAGGTAAAAATTAATATTCAGGGGCATTTTGGTGACAAAAAGTCCATTGTAACTCACCGTAATACGCATGCCGGACTCGTACTCGTTGTGGAACAATTCACCTAATAAAGCTAGTGGTATTGAATCAATTTTTGTTAGAGCCGTCGTGACATTCATGTTTATAACGACGTTACTAATTTTATTAGTCGGACAGGAGAGAGGGGACAATTATTTTATCAGTGTAATCACTAGCTTTGTCGTGACCAGTGGACTGGAATTTCTTAATGTTTGCTGTAAAAAAAACACTCGTATTTTAATTGGTAATTCTTCCTTATCTTTCTGTGTTAGTCTTGAAAAGTGTTGTATTAAGCAAGAAGAAAATTAGGAATAATATCAATTGCGAATGCAGATATAAATGAATATATATATATATATATATATATATATATATAATATATATATATATATATATATATATATATATATATATATAGAGGTGTATTGGATATCCGCATCCGCATCCTCATCCGCAGATTATCCGCATTTTTTAGAAACTCCGCATCCGCATTCACATCCGTATTGACAAGTTTTTTGCAACTCTGCATCCACATCCACATCCTCATTGGCAGCACATGCAACATCCGCATCCGCATCCGCATCCGCAGTTGGAGAATGCGGATATGCGGATGTTGCCCTACTCAGTGTTCAATAGTCCATAATCCATATACTCATACATTGTAGGTAACTTTAGAGGTCGTTTTTTCTAAATTTGGCTTTTTCATTTACTTATTCAGAATACATGATGCACATTACAAGATATAATTAACTCAGTTACAGTATACCTGTTTTATAGCATTTTGTTTTAGCAACTTCATCATGTCGCTCATAGCAGTTGTTGATCATAAAGGTATTGTAAAAATAGTACGCACTTATCTGTGTTGTCCCCCAAGCAGTGTTCCAAGTGAGCAATTGTTCAGTAGTGCAGGTTTAATTTATGATGAAAAGCGCACAAGACTTTTAGCAGATAAAGCAGAGAAACTTTTATTTTTGAAAAGTAATTTGCTCTTGCTGAAGTTCAATTACTAACCACATGTGCTGTCATAATTTCAGCTCTTTGATTTGAATGTAATTTTGCCACTTTCTATAGGGAGGAGGTTGGGGAAATTGGTTGGTGGGATGCATGACGACTTGGGTCCCCGTCCCGCATCCTGGTAACACATAATTTTGAATTATGTGGCTGAAAGTCGTCTATCACAAGCAAATATATCGAAATTACTTGGACCTACATAAAATCCGCATCCGCATCCGCATCTGCGAGGGTATGGCCATCAAATATATCCGCATTTGCATCTGCATCCGCATTTTTCATGTATATATGTATCCAGCATCCGCATCCTATATA
>NC_061101.1:8465343-8472843 GCF_015104395.2 Macrobrachium nipponense | reverse complement strand
TAGTCCCCAGAGGATCTTTGCCTGATCGTTTTTCTATCACTCACTCAGGTTGGTGCTCGTACCACTTATTACTGCAAGGTAGCTGATGTTTCTTGCACAGGCTCCAGTGGAGGGCTTTTTGCCACTGAATCATGCCTCTTTTTGTACTGGTTCTGTGCAAGTGCCGGGCATTCGCTTGCTATGTGGTTTATGGTTTCATTTTTCGTATTGCACTTCCTACATATGGGAGAGATGTTATTTCCGTCTATCGTTCTTTGAACATATCTGGTTCTTAGGGCCTGATCTTGTGCCGCTGTTATCATTCTTCAGTTTCCTTCTTTAGCTCTCCCCTCTGTAGCCATTGCCTATGTCATCGCTAGCTAGTTCTTTAGTCTGTCTCATGTATTGTCCGTGCATTGGTTTATTGTGCAGTCCTCTGTTCTGTCTGTCATTCTCCTGTCTCTGTATATTTCTGGGTCTTCGTCTACTTTTATTAGTCCGGTCTTCCCATGCACTCTTTAGCCACTCTTTTTCACTGGTTTTCAGATTTGCCCCCGCCCCAGTGCTCTGTTTTTGATGTTGACGCAGTCCTATACTTATTTTATCCTCTCCCTCCTTTCTTTCGTGTTATGTATAGTCCTGTCCGTATTTGCTCTTGGGTGTACGTGCTTTGTGTATTGTCATATGTTTCCTGGTTTTCTGATCTTATGGTGCGGAGTTCTGCCTTCGTCCATTCGACTATTCCTGCGCTTGTATCTGATTACTGGCACTGCCCATGTGTTTATGGCTTTTATCATATTCCGGCGTTTGAGTTTTGACTTGAGTATCGCCTTGATTCTCTGCATATATTCTTTCCTGATCGTGTCCTTCATCTCTTGGTTTTTTGTTTTATATCCCCTCCTTCCATTATTCCCAGGTATTTGTATCTTGTCTCATCTATGTGTTTGATGTTGCTCCCATCTGGTAGCTTTATCCCCTCAGTTCTCGTTACTTTGCCCGTTTTGTATGTTGACTAAGGCGCATTTTTTCTATCCAAACTCCATCCTGATGTCCCCAGATACAATCCTTACAGTCTGGATTAGGGTATCTATTTCCTTGATGCTCTTACCATACAGCTTGATGTCGTCCATGAACATCAGATGGTTGATTCTGTTGCCTCTTTTCTTGAGTTGGTACCCGGCATCCATCTTCTAGTACTTTGTCATGGGAATCATGGCTACTACGAAGAGTAGTGGGGACAGTGAGTCGCCCTGGAAGATCCCTCTCCTGATATTAACCTCTGCTAGTCTTATTCCAGAGCTTGTAAGTATTGTATTCCAGTTGCGCATTGTATTTTTGAGGAAGCTGATGGTGTTTTCCTCTGCCCCATATATTTTCAGGCATTCTATTAGCCATGTGTGTGGTATCATGTCGAAGGCTTTCTTATAGTCTATCCATGCCATACTTAGGTTGGTTTTCCTTCTCCTACTGTTTCTTCATTACCATTTTTCCTTGGTCTATCAGGAGCTGTCTTTTTGTGCCCTTACACTTCCTTCTGCAGCCTTTCTGTTGGTGGGGGTTATGTTTGTCTCCTCTAGGTAGTAGTATAGCCTTTCACTGATGATACCTGTTAGTAACTTCCACATTATTGGTAGGCAGGTGATAGGCTTGTAGTTACTGGCTATATTTTCCTTACTCTTTGCTTTTTGTACTAAGGATGTTCTTCCTGTGGTCATCCATTTTGGTGCATGGTGATTTGAGATACAATGCTGGAGTTGTTCTGCTATTCGTGGTTGTAGGGACTTGAAGTTTTTGAGCCAGTATCCATGGACTTCATCGGGACCTGGGGCTTTCCAGTTTGGCATTTTCTTTAGTTGGTGTCTGACTGTGTCTGTCGTGATCTCTGTGGAATCTTTGTTTTATTCTCCTGTTTCTTCTTCCTTGACTTCCTGGAGCCATGTTGCATGTTTGTTGTGTGATACCGGATTGCTCCATATGTTTTCCCAGAGTCTCTTACTTGGTTCGGCTTCAGGAATTTCTGGGTGTGTTGTCTTCCCCTCTTAGTTGGCTGTATAGTCTTTTCTGGTTGGTTCCGAATAGTTTGTTCTGTTGGTATCCCTTATTCCTGTTCGTGTACCGTTGGATCTTTATGTGCTTTGGCCTTAAGCCTCTGTTTTTACATCTTCTATCGTGTGTTTAGTCCCCTCTCGTGTACTTTGTATTTCTCGTTGAGTTCCTCCCTGGTTTTCTTGCTTCTTAGCCTTTTTTTCTGCCATCTCTTTCAGTTTACTCAAGTCAGATCTCATCACCATGATTTGCTTTTCCAGGCGCCTTTTCCAAGGAGGCTGCTGTTTTGGTTTCTGTTGGGTTGTTGTGCTGGTGGTGTTGTGTCGAATCCCCATCAGTTCTGCTACTAATCTTGCTCCTGCATATGTCAAGTTATTTGTTTCTGTGATACTGGTGGTGTGTATTATGGCCATTATTTCATTGACCTCACTTGTTTTCTCCCTTAATTTCTTGGTGTTGTAGGCTTTCATGGAGGGGATCTTTGTTCTCTCTGTATCTGGCTCCATCCATTGTCTAATCTTTTCTACCCATTCCGTCCTCTCTGTTACTTCGTCGGTGTTTCTTCGTGTGTCGTTGTTTGATACCTCATCCTCCCTGTCGTCTTCTGTGGCATCGTCTCTCAGTTCGTCTTCGTGTAATTCGTTGTCGTGTGACATTTCCCTTTCCAGTTCTTCTCTTTCTGTTGGGGAGAGCCAGTTCTTTTTCTTTATGTTCCTTACTTTGGTCTGCCAGCCTCTGCTCTGTTTGGGGGGGGGTGTTTGTTCCTCTCATTCCCAGATGTTGACCAATCTTCTTCTATATCCGTTCTCCGTCGGGTTGCTTCTGATGTAGCATCTCCATATTTCCTTATTTTCTTCTCTTGTCCATTTCTTCCTTTTTTCTTCTGTAGCTCCAATCTCAGGCTGTTGATTACTGTCGTTGTGGTGATCAGTTGCTGGATGACGACCTCCAAGTACCTGACCGTCTTCCCCTTCAATTGGGTTGAATACCTGGTTGCCGGACGAAGCTCCTCTGTTGCCAGAGGTTCCATTTACGTTGTTGTCGTTTATTCCTTCATTTCTTTCCATCATTGCTGAGTTTTGCTATTTAACCCACAGCTGGTACCCTACCCCATCAGGATAGGTACTCATTTACAGCTGAGTAGACTGAGGAAATTATGGTAAAGATCCTTTCCCAAGGAATCAACGCCGAGGAGAGCGGTCACCCATCCAACGACTGACCAGCCCCAATGTTGCTTAACTTGACTTAAGTCCATTGACGACCTAACTTTTTATTATTATTATTACTGCAATTTCTTAGTCTCATGAATAAGTTCTTTTGTTGCAGCAAGTACATTATTTAACCGATACTCGAACGTCATTCATTTAGTATTATTATTATTATTATTAGATATTATTATTATTATACTATATTATTTATATTATTATTAGGATTTACGTATCATAAAGCTAAAATTCATTTACTGTGTCATATATCTTTAAAAATATGTTCCGAATACTTTATTCGTAATATAATAATAGAATAATATATATATATATAGATATATATATATAGAATATATATATATATATATCGAATATATAGATATATATGTGTGTGTGTGTGTGTGTGTGTGTGTGTGTGTTTATTTATATATATATATATATATATATATCTATATATATTATAAATGTAAGTAAGTGTGTGTGTGTGTGTATTTTTAACAGGCTTTACGTAAATAAAGCTAATATTTTTACTTGTCATATATCTTTAAAAGATGTTTCGTAACATTAATGAAATATTAACTCCCGCTCTCTCTCTCTCTCTCTCTCTCTCTCTCTCTCTCTCTCTCTCTCTCTCTGTGGTGTGCGAGAGATTAATCAGCCATATGCCCAAAATAAAATAGATAAAAAATCTTTAACGATAGACCTTTAGTGTTAATAGTTATATATTTTTTTCAATATACTTTCAGAAGATGTATATTGTGGGACTATACAAATTAGCTCAATATAAAACCCGTATATTGTAAGAGATGTTAAATGTACGCTGAATATTATTTAGAATGAATATTTTAGGTTTACTTAAACTGTTGAATTGAAGATACATAGGTTGGTGAGTCTTTTATAAAAAAATTTTATTAGTTTACTATTTACTTTGCATGGAGAAGCATAGATTCTGTTTATGAAAAGTAATTCCATTATTTGTTACTTTCACAATTTATCGGTAAGGATGAATATGTAAATTTTAACATTTTAAAATGTCTTTTCCATTTACTGTCACCATTATTTACTTAAATAATTTTTATTTTTATTTTTATTTTTTTCCTCAGTGTATTTGGATACATCAGTTCGACTTCCTCTTGAATGTACTACGAGAGGGTCAATAATTGCTAATTACGATTATATGTATATAATATATATATATATATATATATTATATATAGTATATATATATGATGTATATGTATGTATATGTATAATATATATGTATATATGTATATATATATATATATATATGATATATATATGATATATATATAATATAGATATATATCTATATATATATAGTCATAAGATATATATTATCTATATATATATATTATATATATATATATATATAGATTATATATATATATATTCTATATCATATTATATATATATATCTATAATATATATATAATATATATCTATATAATATTATATATAGATATATATATATACATATCTATTATATATATATATATTATATATAGATATATATATATATCTATATATATATATATATATAATATATATATATATATATATATATATATATATATATATATATATATATATATATATTATATATATATATATATATATATTTATATATATATATATATATATTATATATATATATCTATATAGATATAGTATATACGTGTATATGTAGGTATATGTATAATAGAAATATATCTAATATGTAATATATATATATATATCTAGTATATATATATATATATATTATATAATATAATGTATAATTTATATATATATATATATGTATATATTATATATTTATATATATATATATATAATAGTATAATATATATATATATATATATATTTATATATATATATAAATTATGTATCGATATATATATATCTATATATATATATATATATATATATATATATATATATCTATATATATATATATATATTTCTTATATATATATCATATATATATCTAGATAATATATATCTGATACCTATATGCAATATCTATATATATACATATATTAATCATATATATATATATATATATATATATCTCTCTATATATATATATATATATATATATATATATATTATATTATATATATATATGTACGAGATATCTATCATCTAGTATATTATCTATATATATAAATATATATCTGTATATATAGATATTATATATATGCTATAATATATATATATCTTATATTTATATATATATATCTATATATATATATGATATATATATATATATTAATATATATATATATAGATATAATATATATAATATATATATAATATATATAATTATATTATATATCTTCTATATATATAGATTATATATATAATGTATATAGATATATATATATATATATATAATATATATATAATATATATATATATAATATGATATATATATATTATATATATAGATAGATATATATATATATATATATATATATATAGATATATATATATTCTATATATATATATATATCTATTATTATAGATATATATATATATATATATATATATATATCTATCTATATATATATAATATATATATATATATCTACTTATATCATGGTGTTTGTGTGTGTTGTTGGGTGTTGTGTGTGTGTGTGGTGGTGCGTGTGTGTTTTGTGAGATCCTCCCGAGGGTTATAATTAATGATATATTTAATATCCAAATAATGTTGATGCGTTGTGACCTTTTTGGAATGCAGAGAACAGAGCCGAAGCAACGACCCCGTGCCAAAAAAGCTCTGATAAATGATTTCTGTGATGGCGTGATTCAAAAACTGTGTAGTTAGGCAAGTTAATGTTCGTCCTGTAGTTATGTGAGTTCATGGGTCTTTTCAAAGTGCCTTTGGGAAACTGGTTGTAGCCAGTAATATGAGGCGTTAACGAAGTGTGTATTCGTATGTGCATGTGCGCCTCTTCTATTGATAATGTATCACTAGCCAAGTCTATGGGAAGACTTGCATAGAGATCCGAGGGAGGAAAGCAAAGCCACAATGGCGGATGCCAAAGTGTTTTTATTTATCAGTGAATGAGATATTCCAGCTGCAATGGGTGAGTGTTCAATTACTTTAGCCAAAAGGGATGGCTTGTTACATTGTAAAAATGTTTAATCTTTAACTTTGTCTTTAAACTAATGTGCTAACAAGTGTGTTTCTCGTGTCTTTGAAACAGGCGGTTTCTGGCAAAGGGGACCAAGAGTCCTAGGGGGACAGAGAGTCCCAGATGGGAGAGACAATTGGTGTGACAAATTAACTGTTTTAGACATTTTAATGTTGGGTGTTAACTGAGTTAAGTTAGTCAGTAAGACTTGGATCATATCTTTCCATTGTTAAATAAATATTTATTTTTTTATATAACTTGACTCTCATTTTGATTACCTGTTAGAATGGAGAGAAAGAGGTGGAGAGAGAGATTTGCGAGAGAGAGAGCGAGAGAGAGAGAGAGAGAGAGAGAGAGAGGGGTTGCGAGCTGTTAGTCGCTTGGAGAGAGAGAAAGAGAGAGAGAGAGGGGGGCTGTGTGTATTGGTTTGCCTAACGCTCAGGGTTCCACGTTTACCAAATAAATAATGAGATGAATATACCGTTAACAACATATATATATATATATATATATATATATAATATATATATATATATGGTGGTGTGTGTGTGTGTGTGTGTGTGTGTGTGGTGGGTATGTGTGTGTGTTTATGTATATGTATGTATGATGTAAGTATAATATATATATATATATATATATATATATATATATATATATATATATATATATATATATATATATATATATATAATGCCGCACATTTGTAGACTATGATACAATGATTCCAGCTTTCTTCATTCATATTATCGGGTTGCTAATCTTGCTTGCATATAGTATTTCTTATTGAGACGCTGACTTTGCAGTATTTTCCTCACGTGATTCACCGAAAATAACAAGAGATTCCGTATCACATCCACTTTCGTCAGCGAGTCAGCTAATGATCGGGATATCAGATGTGCTTCTCATTACCGAGGTCTTTGTGGTCAAGATAATATAGCTTGAAGAAATAATTCTGTCTTTTTTTCCTTGATATAAGAACTTGGTTGGACCTTTATTTTAGCCGATGTTAACGTTTCATGAAGGAATTACTTTTCATATACGAACATCACATTCTATATAAATGTGTGTATGTATGATATTCACAATGTTTTCACTAGACGTGGTTGCTTTAA
>NC_061101.1:8461573-8464843 GCF_015104395.2 Macrobrachium nipponense | reverse complement strand
ATAAGTGTACTACCATAATTGCTTTTCGCTCAGTAACCAAATATAACACGTATGTGCATATAGACTAATATATATATATATATAATATATATATATATATATATATATATATATATAATATATATATATACATATATATATATATATATATATATATATATATATATATATATATATACATTGTGTAAACCAATCATTACCTTCCAATTTATGTAATATAAGAACCATAAGCATCCACGTGAATCTAGACGTCACACTGCATCTTTTCCCGCCCACTTTCCTTAGTAGTTCAAAGCAAATATACCCACACACCACGCCCCTTTAAAAAAAAAAAAGGGCAAATCCCTAGAACTTCAGAGAAAATATACCCACATCCCCCCGCCCCCATATAAAAAAAAAGGGCAAAGGGAATACTTTTCTGGCCTCTCAAGAAACGCCTCGTACCTCACAGAGGGATTATTTCCGAAGAGGTCCCCCCCAAGAGGTCCCCCCCCCAAAACCCCTTCCAACCCCAGTAAGGACGTTATATTCCTTGCACTTTATCACGACGCCTAATCTTAGTCCGCAGACATCAAGGTTCTCCTTCACTCTCGCCTTCTCCTCGACCTGCAAAAGGTTTCAGGGAGTAATTTTTTTTTGTTTTAGTTTTTTGTTTTGTTTTTGTGTTTGGTCTTGCAAGGGCGTTGGTGGATCGTATGAGCGATTTGTGGGTTTGCGTAGATGGTATGTTTCGTTACACGTTTGATGCAGTGTGTGTGTGTGTGTGTGTGTGTGTGAGAGTCTGTGTGTGTGTGGTGGTTTTAAAGTACTGTAAGAATACTTCATCATCCCCCCCACACACACAATGTATATATTTATATATGTACATATATATATGTATGATATATTTATTTATATCATATATACATACATACATAAAACACACACACACACACGCAATATTATATATATATATATATATATATATATATATATATATATATATATATATATATATATAATATATATATATATATATATATATATATATAACTTACGTACCGATTAATTGCGAAAATCCTTGAATAAAATAGATGTCTGATGTTGCGCTATTTTCCTTACTGAGAATAGTATAAGACGAGAGAGAAAACACTTTTCATATTTATATTACAAGATACAATATCTGATAATATACACGCCCTTCATGTTCGGATAAATTTCTTATTACGTGACTATCTAAAAAGAGAGAGAGAGAGAGAGAGAGAGAGAGAGAGAGAGAGAGAGAGAGAGAGAGATGACGTCATTTCTAACCTTCGGAGATAATAGGGAAAAGTATATCTTTCTCCCATGATAAAAGAAATAAACATGATATATCAGTCTAAAATTAAATAGGGAAGCACTTCTCTAAAAATATGTTTCCTGATATGAACTTGAAGAATAAGAATAAAAGGGTTAAAAAGGAAAAGAAACAAAATACCCGATAGTTATGGAACGTGTATAAATGAATCATTTTGAAATAATTTTTAGTTTTATTTAATCTTCAATCGTTCGTTTTTTGTATTCCTGAACGAGCCTTTCCTATTGTTTCTTCTAAATTTCCAAAAAGCTAAGTCAATAAAATCGTAAAGTTATATTTTATTTGCAACATTTTGATATTTTACGAACGTACATTGAAATGACGTTGCTTCTAATAATGTAAACATCTTTATGCACAAACAATTATTGAATATGTTAATGATTCATAAAGTATGCTGAAAGAAAAGAAGGGAGAGAGAGAGAAGAGAGAGAGAGAGAGAGAGAGAGAGAGAGAGAGAGAGATATTTTGATCTTGCGTTTTCACAGAAAAAACGATTTAAATAAACTTTGTTTTCCACTGTGACGAGAATTAACAATATTTTTTTTTGTTTGTTTTTTGATAAGTCGTCTTCTATAATGGAAAAATAATTACGGAAATCCTTAAGAAGAATTATTTTAAACTTTGCATTCCCGTGTCTGTCAAAACAGTGGAGGGGAAGAGAGAAACACAAATATAAGTAAATTAAAAACACCAACAGCAGAAATGATAATAATAATAATAATAATAATAATATAATAATAATAATAATAATAATAATAATAATAATAATAATAACAATATGATAATAATAATAATAATGTCCTCCCCCAGGCTTTGACAATATAACGACAACAACAACAACAGTAATAATAATAATAATAATAATAATAATAATAATAATAATAATAATAATAATAATAATAATAATAATAATAATAATAATAATAATAATAATAATAATACCACAAATTATTGTGAAACCGGTAAGGTAATAAGAGTAAATTTTACTGAAAATAGACGTAGCCACTTACATAAATATTTACAGGCATATATCTCCAGACATAAAATTTACAGACACACACCCAAGAAAGAAGTAAAAAGAAACCCTAACGAATTTCTCAGGACACGAACCATTCAGATAGAAACTGTTTGATTACTGGCAACGACAGATCCAAAGAGACAACATCTCGCAATTCGTTAGTTCACGAAAGTTTGTTTTCGTTCGCATTTATCACGGGTCACGTGATTCCGCGGTTTCTATCAGCGAGCGGACGTGTGCGCATGCGTGTGTTTACCTATCTCAGCGCGTGTGCAAACAGGCATATATAATTGTTTGGGTATGGTGTCACACGAATCATTGTTAAACTGTGCATTCTCGTCTTTTTCTTATGCAGAGTTATTGGTTATTTTCCTCTGCACAGAGTTATTGCTTATCTTCTCAACTACACAGAAGTTTTTTTTTTATCAGAATCATTACTCATTTTTTCCAATGCTCACAATTATTGCTCATTCTTTCACCTACAAAGAATTGTTACTCTTTGTTGCACTGCACAATTATTGCTTATTTTTCATACTAAACAGAGTTATTTTTAATTTTGTACACTTAACAGATTATCCCTTCCTTTTTTTCCACTACACAAAAGTATTCACCATTTTTTTTCACTACACAGAATTATTGCTTATATTTTTTTCACTACACAGAATTATTGCATATTTCTTTAATGAAACAGAATTATTACTAATTTTTGTACTGCACATAATTATTACATATTTCTTTAATTAAACTGAATTATTGCAAATTTTTCCAATAGACAGTATTATTGTTAATTTTTTTGCAATACACAGAATAAATTTTCATTTTTTCCACTACACAGAATTATCGCAATTTTTTCCCACTGCACACAATTATTGCCTATTTCTTTAATTAAACAGATTTATAGCTAATTTTTTCCTCA
>NC_061101.1:8439073-8449073 GCF_015104395.2 Macrobrachium nipponense | reverse complement strand
GGACAATTCTAATAGACATTAAATTTCAATATACTGAACTTAGAATTACATTATTATAGTAAGGACAATTCTAAATTTACATTATTATAGTAAGGACAATTCTAAAAGACGTAATTATACCTAGGAGCCATTCTCAATGCATGTTTTAAATAATTCATATAAAAAATATATATTAAATAACAGAAAGCAGTATCACTATCTAGACTAATGAAGGCTTAAAATGACATAAAAATTCCATCGCTTCTCTACCCTCGTAAACCATCTAGACTGTTATATAATATATATGAAAAATTATAAAATATTTTTATACATATCTATTCGCGTACCTCATTTATTCGACGTTTTACAGCAATTTTATAATTATTTCAGTGGTAGCTTTCGTCCAATAAAGGTCAACTTCCTCGTTTGGCCAACTCTTGCCGTCATGTCAGTGCTAATTACGGAGATGAAATGAATGTCAGACTGGATTAAATTTGTTGCTTTTGATGCATTTTGCTCTTTTTCTAAATGTGTTTTTTTCTTTTTTTTTTTCTTTGGTGTACTGATTATTCCTGGTCATTTATTTGTTACTGTCTGAATTCCTTGTTCCCTGTCTGTTTGTGTTTCGGGTTTCTGTTTGGGTAATGTGTGAGTTTCGTTTCTCTCTAAATATCAGCAATATATATATATATATATAGTATATATATATATATATATATATATATATGTAGATATATAGAAATATATATACATATATATATAATATATATATAGATAGTATATATATATATAATATATATTACACGAACACAAATATAGTATATATATATATATATATATATATATATATATATATATATATATATATATATATATATATAGAAATATACTATATATATAGACGAGAGGTAACTATATCAGCTGATACTTATAATCTATTTCTCTTTTTCCATAGCGGATCTATACAGGAAGAGAGAGAGAGAGAGAGAGAGAGAGAGAGAGAGAGAGAGAGAGGAGAGAGATTAACCGTCATTTTAACCTCGACCATCCATTCCTGCAGGAACCATCCTACGAAACCCCCTAAAAAAAGTCATGGGATCCCAGAAGAAGGCGATTAAGGACAACGCGAAGGTCACGGCCTTCCTAGGCTTCAACAAGAAGGAGAAGGGGAAAGAAGCCCCCCCTGGAAGCCTCTCACATTCCCCGACAAAGCTGAGGACGAAGAAGCCGAAGGACTCGAAGAAGAGCCACGGTGTGGCTCCGGGCTTCGGAGGGGAGGGAACCGCTTGTGGGGTGTTGAACAAGAACTCCCAATCGACCTTAGCTATCATACAAGATGAGGAGGAGGGACAAAGAGGTAGTGGAGGGGATGCGTCTGCTGCTGTTGGAGATGTTGGAGGAGGAGGAGGAGGAGGAGGTGTTGGAGGGCTTAAAAAGTTTCCCCAACAAAACCTGGCCTCCACTTTTGTGACGGTTTTTGCGGAGAAAGGAGGAGAAGACAAGCGAGGAAAACAGTTTAATACGGGATCAGCGAATAGAGCCGAAAACTCCAGGTGTGGTTCGACCTTTGTGTGTGTTTTTTTTTCTTTTAATCCCCGAACGCAGGCGTTCTTTTCATTCATTGCTAACTCCTGCTGTGTGTTTCCTTTTTAATTTAAGGCCTGTATTATCTATTTTAATGTTAATCCATTTTTTTATGCCTAACGCCAGTGATTTTTTTTTTATATTAAATTCTGTTTATTTTATTTTGGTTTAATGTTAACGACTTTTTTTTTTTATTTATAATGTTACCGCCTTTTTAATTTGTGTTGATATTAATGCCTTTTTTTTATTTCTAATTACTAAAATTTCTTTTTAATGTTAACAACGGGTGTTTTTTCATTGGCTTAGGGCATTATCATTGTTATTAATATTATCATTATTATTATTATTATTATTATTATTATTATTACTACTACTACTACTACTACTACTACTATTATTATTATCAATATAATAATAATAATAATAATAATAATATTGTTATTATTATTATTATCATCCTAAACTCTCACAAGATACCTATGTCCTCACATACATTAATTCTAACCTCTCTCTCTCTCTCTCTCTCTCTCTCTCTCTCTCACTTCAGGTAAGGCTAGACGACCTGGAGGAGGAGATGAGTGGCCTTAAGGAGAAGGAGGAACGACTCGAGAGCCGCCTGAAGGATTTCACCCTCAAGAAAGGACATCTTGTGTCGACGTTGGACGGGATCCAGAGCAAGCTGGAGGAGTTGGCTCGCAATCACAAGCACGTTAATAGCGGCGGCCGTTGACGCGTAACGAGAGGTGCGCTGCGTTGCGTAACGCTAAATGAAGTTACGTGGGGGTTGGTCCGTGATGGTGATGATGCGGTTGCGATGGAGAAACTCCTGCGTTGCGTAAGGCTAAATGCGTTACGTATAAATGTTTATAATGATGATGTCATTCGGATGGATAAATTTTGTGATTCGAATGGATAAACGCCTGCATTGCGTAACGCCTGCATTACGTAGGGTTGCCTATGATGATGTGATTAGAATGGAGAATCTCCTGCATTGCGTAACACGAAATGCGTTACGTGGAATTGTCCCTGACAATGTGATGTGAATGTAGGAATTGCTATTTTGCATAACGTGAAATACACTACGTGGAATTTCCTCTTATAATGTGATTTCAATGTTGAAATCGCTGTATTGCGTATCGTGAAATGCGTCACCTGGAATCGACTGATAATGTGATGTGAACGTAGAACACACATACTGTATTGCGTAACGCGCAAACGTCATTGATATTGTTTTTCGTGACGATAATACTAATTGAGATTCGAAATCTACAGGTGTCCAGACGAAGGGAATTGACTGGCTAGTTAAAAAATAGCGCAGGTATGGAAGGAAATACTGAACAACAACTAGTAGGTGACGAGGAAAATGTGTATGGGGATTACAAATGAGTGTATAAAAAATGACAGCTGTGCTCGTGAATAGAGATTTTAATAGAATTGTGAAAGGAAATAAAAACAAAAATTAACCGCGGCCAGGTGAGCATTATAAAGTAAATGGACTCAGGACACATAGCAGTTCGAAGATGAAGGTGAAGATAGAACTTACAATGAAATTTAAATAGAAGGTTATAATATTGCTAAATACATTCTGTTAAGATTTTTGAAATGACAGGTTATATTATTAACAAATACAATGTGTTAAGATCTTTTACATGGAAGATAATAATATTACAAAATACATTCTTTTACGATCTTTTAAATACAGGATTATAATGTTACTAAATACATTGTTTTAAGATCTTTTAAATAACAGGTTATAATATTACCAAATACATTCTGTTAAGATCTTTAAAATAGAATGTTATAATATTACCAAATACATTCTGTTAGGATCTTTGAAATAGAATGTTATGATATTACCAAATAAATTCTGTTAAGATCTTTAAAAAAGAATGTTATAATATTACCAAATACATTCTGTTAGGATCTTTGAAATAGAATGTTATGATATTACCAACTACATTCTATTAAGATCTTTTTGAATGAATATTTATAATTTTACCAAATACATTCTGACTAGGTCTTTTAAATGAAAGGTTATAATATTAATTAAGATCTTCGAAATGCAAAGTTATAATATTACCAAATACATTCTTTTAAAATCTTTCAAATAAAAGATTATGATATTACCAAATACATTCTGTTAACATCTTTCACAATCCGCTAAGACGTTTTTTTTTTAATAAATGGTTCTATAATATTACCAAATACATTAAATTAAAATCCTTCAAAAGTATCGTTTATATATCTTCACGCCAGTTCAGCAAGTCGTTGCAGATGCGACTAGTTCAACTTCTGGAACCCAAATGGAGTTTTTATTTTTCATTTTTATTTTATTTTATTTGGAAGGTCAGTCGACAGTATCCCACGAAGCGTTTCTGTCATTTCATTTTGATCTTTCCTCTTCTCCTGAGCAGTTCTGAATATGCAAAGGCCCCTTAATTCCCAGGAGTGACATTGTGTCACTCATCTATGGAGCCCAACGATTTGTATGGAATTCTAACTATATTGCCAGCCAGCCCGGCTATACGCTTCAGAAATCGCTTATACGGAAATATGTTTACATATCTATTAATGTATATATATTTATATATATATATATATATAATATATATATATATATATATATATTATATATGTATGTATGTATGTAATGTATGTATATATCTATCTATCTATTTTATGTACTTATATATATATATATATATATATATATATAGATATATATATATATATATATATATATATAGTATATATATAAATATATATATATATATATATATATACATACATATATACATACACACACACACACACACACACACACATATATATATATATATATCTATATATATTATATATATATATATATCTATATATATATAGTACATTCACTTATATGAAGTATGCTATTGCATTACCCTTGTTACTAACAATTGCATCCCGGGCTCTAGATAGTTACATTCAGCTTACATTCAACAATTATAATAATATCCTATTTCGAATACTAACGGTGTAATTCGAGTACAGTAAATTATAAAAACACTTTTCAATTGCAAATGTACACCCAGATATCCTTTTATTTACCTAAAACTTACTCATAGCGTAGCTATTTAAAGCCTGGGACTCAGTGTTACCATACGAAAACACCACAGGCGGATGGACAGAGGGAAAAAAACAGAGTATAGTCCATAAGCGTTTGATGGCTGTTTTTATTATCTGTTATCAGGCAACATGCTTCAGGGTTATAACCGTTATTATCCTACACATTCTCTTTGTTTCTCGATAAAGAGTAAGTTGAAATATAACGTGAAATATTAAAGATGAAAACACGTAAGCTATGATATTTATTTTTACTGCTCTTAGGCAAAATACTATATGATTTCAAGATAAAACTGGCAAAAAAAAAAAAAAAAAGATCAAAGAGTCGTGTTTTTAACGTCTGCGTAATTACAGTGTGAATATTAAATACTTTCCCAAGGGAAAGCCTACTGATTTTTTTTCCCCAGCTGAGAACGATATATTCAACTATTTGCTCTCCAACGATCTCCCGCGGCAAATATAATGAGCAAATGAAGAGTCTGAGTAAAAAATTCGTTAACTGTAACGGGGAGACACCCTTTGATTTTAATTAGAATATTATTTTCATTTTGAGTTTTAAAAAAGTAGTGACATCGCGTGAGTGCACACTCACGTGTCCACACTCACACACATACACACACACACACACACACACACAAATCACACGCACACACAAGCCTGCACGCACACTCACATACTCACACTCACACGTGGACACTTATGCAAGAACAGAAGGCCTTTTATTTGAACAATTAACGATGTTAAGAAGACAATTAAGTTATTGAAGAATCGAAGGACACAATGATTTGGTGGGATTAAGTGCGAAATGCTGCGTGCGTCATGGTAGTGATATCGTGACTGAGCGGCTTGCCAGGGTGTGCAAGGTAGCACGAAGGTGGGAAAGATTCTGAAGGAATAAAGTGGAAAATAAGTGTTTCCATTGGATAAAAGTTAAAAATTAGTGGGGGATGGTAAGAATACAGGTGTACGACATTGCTTTGTAAGCCAGGAATGGTTTATGGCAGGAATAATCGAGGAGGTAAAAACAGATGATAGACGGGCTCATAGGTGAAGAGCAGCCTGGCTCTAACATATATATATATATATATATATATATATATATATATATATTATAATATATATATATATATATATATATATATACATACATACTATATATATATATATATATATATATATATATATATATATATATATATATATATTATTATATATATATATAAGTATAAATTGCACGCTGCAGACAAACTGCACCATGATTAATAATATTTTTTTTATATATCAGTTTTGAAAATGCAACAGCGAATTACATAAGGAAGAGACCCATAAAAGTCAATGTTTTTTTTAAAGAAAATTATATTCCACATGTAATATTATATTATGCCTTCAAGGGAGCAAACGTCTGCAGGCTTAAAACAAGAAGACGAAAAGACGTTTGATTTTAATTATTATTTTTTTTTTATCCGTCACGTCACCCTTATATAACGAATATTCTTAGGAATAAATTATATAACAAAGAAATTATTTCCTCTTACGTACATACAATCTTTTTATGAAAATGACCGCAGGCTGGCTTTAAAAGAACCTTAGGAAAAATTAATGTGAAAATTTTTTTCTTTTGCATGATATCTTTGCGTGTCTATTTACAGTTGGCGTGGGAGAGTGAAAACAAAGATGAATTATTTCTTGGCAATTAGACTAGCAATTTTTAAAACGAAAAAATGAGCACCCTTAACAGAGCTGTCGATTATGCACGGACTTAAAAATATATTTTTGGCAATATAATATGAAAGATTCCACTTTTTTCAACCCAGTTTTCCATAGGGATAAAACCCACGGAAAAATCCAAGTTTTTTTTGCAGTACTAAAGGCTCAAAAACCCATAAAGATCATTTATGACATTTATGCTGTGGTTTACTCCCCTAAATGCAATAACCATATACTAATGAGAAAATAATTGGCAGTCTCCATTCACAATTATATTTTGATTCTCTCCAATCAAAACACCCGGCGGTTATTTTTGTTTTTTTTCAAAGTAAACTAACTTTCCACTCTGAACGCATTTACATTAGAGCATAAAGTTCTCCCTTCGGGTCGAGTGATAACGAAGGGTAATCATTTTTTTCCCAGACAGAAGTCCCTTTTCCTGCTTAAATTGGAGAGAGAGAGAGAGAGAGAGAGAGAGAGAGAGAGAGAGAGAGAGAGAGAGAGAGACCGTCGAAGTGTCTCGGAATTCGCGTTTCATCTGTCTTGGGCTGGTTCATAAAACAAAACAAGCAGACAAGCAAAAAATGCCAATCAAGTTTTCTGTGCAGTCTATAATGCTGTATGAAACTCCCCTCTCAGCCACGGCCTATAAAAACTTTCAGTCACAGGTGGTGGCCTGTGTTGTTGGTACCTATAGCCGTGACCGACGCACGATCATGGCTAAATTTAACCTTAAATGAAATAATAACTACTGAGGGTAGAGGACTGCGATTCGCTTATAGGTGCCAGACGCACGATCACGACTAAATTTAACTTTGATTAAATTGATAAATACTGAGGCTAGAGGGCTGCAATTTGGAATGCCTGATTTACCGGAGGGTGGATGATCAACGCACGAATTTGCAGCCCTCTAGACGCAGTAGTTTTCAAGATTTGAGGGCGGACAGAAAAAGTGAAGACGGACGGACGTATAGTCATCTAGCCATCTCAATAGTTGTCTTTGAAAGAAAACTAACAGCGAGGGACGCCGTCATGAATAAAAAATGCAAAAAAAGAAAAGAAAAGAGAGAGAGAGGAGAGAGAGAGAGAGAGAGAGAGAGAGAGAGAGAGAGAGAAGATGAAATACGAATGTATCGCTGATTCGTACGTAATGATATTATTTGCCTTAGAAAGTCTGAATGAACGGTTAGTGAAGATTGATGAACGCGCGTGTGACAGAATCAAGAATGTACAAAGAGAGAGAGAGAGAGAGAGAGAGAGAGAGAGAGAAGAAACAATCGAATGAATGGGTTAACAATACACATGCAAAAAACTGTTCTCACACGATCAAATGAAATCGCCAGAATATGCATTCTATGAAAATAGTGAAGGTAAGTATAATATTGCACTGAATAATGAGAAAATAACCAGGTTGTTGAACTTTCAAATTTCAAATATATTACCATCTCACTCACTGCTCCGTGTGGGGTAAAAATCTCAAACATTTCAACATCGTCAGAAATTATCCTAGGATTTTGCGAAATAAAATAAAAAGTCTTATTTTCCATTTTCCAACTTCATTATTCCATGATGAAGTTTTTTTTAATGCTTGTTAAGAGGTATGAAAAAAAAATTATTGAAAAAAATATAGACACTTATACAGGGTGCCCATAAAGTCCCAGTACCATTACAAGTATTTATTTCCCAGAATGGTACTGGTATTTTACGGATTCCCTGTGTATCTATCTATCTGTTTATCTTTTGGAAAATTAAGGTCAAACTATCGTCCAAGAAATAAATAAAAACCTCCATTCGCACAAAAAAATATTAAAGATGCGATTTCATTCAAAATTAGAACATTGCCATCTTTATCATGCTTATAAGAATTATAGGAATATATTGTAATGTTTCAGACTCAAATCCTCAATAAATAAAGATAGTGAGATTTAAATGTCAGTCATTTTTGCACGACGAGATAATCTGTAAAATTGAATATAAGCAACTAAATCAACCAGGGACAGACTCTGGTCTCAGACAACAACAACAACAACAACAACAACAACAACAATAATAATAATAATAATAATAATAATAATAATAATAATAATAATAATAATAATAATAATAAGGACTATGTAAGGGATTGAAGGGCACGATCAGGAAAGAATGAATGCAGAGACTCAAGGCGATACTCAAGTCAAAACTCAACGCCGGAAATATGATAAAAGCCATAAATACATGAGTAGTGCCAGTAAACAGATACAACACAGGAATAGTGGAATGGACGAAGGCAGAACTCCGCAGCATAGACCAGAAAACTAGGAAACATATGACAATACACAAAGCACTACACCCAAGAGGAAATACGGACAGACTATACATAACACGAAAGGAAGGAGGGAGAGGACTACTAAGTATAAAGGACTGCGTCAACATCGAGAACAGAGCACTGGGGCAATATCTGAAAACCAGTGAAGACGAGTGGCACAAGAGTGCATGGGAAGAAGGACTGATAAAAGTAGACGAAGATCCAGAAATATACAGAGACAGGAGAATGACAAACAAAACAGAGGACTGACACAACAAACCAATGCACGGACAATAGATGAGACAGACTAAAGAACTAGTCAGCGATGACACATGGCAATGGCTACAGAGGGGAGAGCTCAAAAAGGAAACAGAAGGAATGATAACAGCGGCACAAGATCACGCCCTAAGAACCAGATATGTTCAAAGAACGATTGATGGAAATAACATCTCTCCCATATGTAGGAAGTGCAATACGAAAAATGAAACCATAAACCACATAGCAAGCGAATGCCCGGCACTTACACAGAACCAGTACAAAAAAGAGGCATCATTCAGTTGCAAAAGCCCTCCACTGGAGCCTGCGTAAGGAACATCAGCTACCTTGCAGTAATAAGTGGTACGAGCACCAACCTGAGGGAGTGATAGAAAACGATCAGGCAAGATCCTCTGGGACTATGGTATCAAACGACGGTAGGGTGATACGTGCAAATAGACCAGAGTGACGTTGATTGACAAAGTCAAGAAGAAAGTATCACTCATGATGTCGCAATATCATGGACATCAGAGTTGAAGAGAAAGAGAGGGAAAAAAATGGATAAGTATCAAGATCTGAAAATAGAAATGAGAAGGATATGGGATATGCCAGTGGAAATTGTACCCATAATCATAGGAGCACTAGGCACGATCCCAAGATCCCTGAAATGGAATGTAGAAAAACTAGAGGCTGAAGTAGCTCCAGGACTCATGCAGAAGAGTGTGATCCTAGAAACGGCGCACATAGTGAGAAAAGTGATGGACTCCTAAGGAGGCAGGATGCAACCCGGAACCCCACACTATAAATACCACCCTGTCGAATTGGAGGACTGTGATAAAGCAAAAAAAAAAAAAAAAAAAAAAGTAAAGTGCATAATTTCTTAAACGCAATGCTTTCCATAGCAAATTCAAAATCTGAGAAAACTTTATAGATTGGTCTATAATTATATATATCTATATATATATATATATATATATATATATATATATATATATATATATATATATTATTTTTTTACATATAAACTATATTTATTATTTTTGTTGTATTGTTTGACGGGTATGTTCAGTTTCTTCATGTCCGTAATAA
>NC_061101.1:8426573-8434073 GCF_015104395.2 Macrobrachium nipponense | reverse complement strand
TATATATATGTATATATATATATATATATATATATATATATATATATATATTTATGTGTGTGTGTGTATAAATATATATATATATATATATATATATATTATATATATATATATATATATATATATATATATGTTATAATGTATGTATATATTAATAAGCTAATCAACAAATGAGCATATACTGAGCAGAAATTAATCTCTGAATCACATCTCGATCGATGCCCGGCGTGGATCAACTGGTAGCGGCCTAGCCTTTCGAGATTTAAGACGATGCATATCCTAATCCCTTTAGGAAATAGATTGCATTTGCATCCAGCCATGATATTGACTGAAAACTCATAACTTACAAGTGTAAGGAGGATACACAGAAAGGAAGCTGCCAATATACGGAGTAGGAAAATAATCCCTGGTTCAATATTGTAACTCGCAATATTTTCCTTGTTCAGTTTGAAATTGCTATGATGATACTAGCTCATTTTTAATGGATTAATTCATTGAAATCTCCCTGGACTGTGTCCCATAAGGTAGATATATCCACATGTCTCTGATACTGCTAAAATTCTCCCTTTACGGAGCTATCTTTATATCTTTGAAACTTCCGGGAAATTATGCATATTAATGTGTGTGTGTGTGTTTTTTTTTCAGATCGAGACATCTGTTACGTGAAGATCTAACGAGTAATTCTTCCTTGATTTACTTACTGTTGGATGACTAATCAATTATTATTATTATTATTATTATTATTATTATTATTATTATTATTATTATTATTATTATTATTATTATCATTAATTTTTTTTGTCTATCACAGTCCTCCAATTCAACTGGGTGCTTTTTATAGTAATGTTCCATGTTGCATCCTGCCTCCTTAGGAGTCCATCACTTTTCTCACTATGTGCGCCGTTTCTAGGATCACACTCTCTGCATGAGTCCTGGAGCTACTTCAGCCTCTAGTTTTTTCTAGATTCCTTTTCAGGGATCTTGGGATCGTGCCTAGTGCTCCTATGATTATGGGTACGATTTCCACTGGCATATCCCATATTCTTCTTATTTCTATTTTCAGATCTTGATACTTATCCATTTTTTCCTTCTCTTTCTCTTCAACTCTGATGTCCCATGGTATTGCGACATCAATGAGTGATACTTTCTTCTTGACTTTGTCAATCAACGTCACGTCTGTCTATTTGCACGTATCACCCTATCCGTTCTGATACCATAGTCCCAGAGGATCTTTGCCTGATCGTTTTTCTATCACTCCCTCTGGTTGGTGCTTCGTACCACTTATTACTGCAAGGTAGCTGATGTTTCTTGCACTGGCTCCAGTGAAGGGCTTTTGCCACTGAATCATGCCTCTTTTTGTACTGGTTCTGTGCAAGTACCGGACATTCGCTTGCTATGTGGTTTATGGTTTCATTTTTCGTATTGCACTTCCTACATATGGGAGAGATGTTATTTCCATCTATCATTCTTTGAATATATTCTGGTTCTTAGGGCCTGATCTTGTGCCGCTGTTATCATTCCTTCAGTTTCCTTCTTGAGCTCACCACTCTGTAGCCATTGCCATGTGTCATCGCTGGCTAGTTCTGTAATCTGTCTCATGTATTGTCAGTGCATTGGTTGTTGTGCCAGTCCTCTGTTCTGTCTGTCATTCTCCTGTCTCTGTATATTTCTGGGTCTTCGTCTACTTTTATTAGTCCTTCCCATGCACTCTTTAGCCACTCGTCTTCACTGGTTTTCAGATATTGCCCCAGTGCTCTTTTGTTTTTCATGTTGGACGCAGTCCTCTATACTTAGTATTCGTCTTCCTCCTTCCTTTCGTGTTATGTATAGTCTGTCCGTATTTGCTCTTGGGGTGTAGTGCTTTGTGTATTGTCATATGGTCTCCTGGTTTTCTGATCAATGCTGCGGAGTTCTGCCTTCGTTCCATTCCACTATTCCTGCGCTGTATCTGATTACTGGCACTGCCCATGTGTTTATGGCTTTTATCATATTTCCGGCGTTGAGTTTTGACTTGAGTATCGCCTTGAGGTCTCTGCATATATTCTTTCCTGATCGTCCTTCATCTCTTGGTGTTTTATATCCCCTACTTCCATTATTCCCAGGTATTTGTATCCTGTCTCATCTATGTGTTTGATGTTGCTCCCATCTGGTAGCTTTATCCCTTCAGTTCTCGTTACTTTGCCTTTTTGTATGTTGACTAAGGCGCATTTTTCTATTCCAAACTCCATCCTGATGTCCCCAGATACAATCCTTACAGTGTGGATTAGGGTATCTATTTCCTTGATGCTCTTACCATACAGCTTGATGTCGTCCATGAACATCAGATGGTTGATTCTGTTGCCTCTTTTCTTGAGTTGGTACCCGGCATCCATCTTCTGTAGTACTTTTGTCATGGGAATCATGGCTACTACGAAGCGTAGTGGGGACAGTGAGTCGCCCTGGAAGATCCCTCTCCTGATATTACCTCTGCTAGTCTTATTCCAGAGCTTTTAAGTATTGTATTCCAGTTGCGCATTGTATTTTTGAGGAAGCTGATGGTGTTTTCCTCTGCCCCATACATTTTCAGGCATTCTATTAGCCATGTGTGTGTCATGTCGAAGGCTTTCTTATAGTCTATCCACCTTATTATATTTATATTATTACTTATTATATTATTATTATTATTATTATTATTATTATTATTATTATTATTATTATTATTATATTATTTTGTCTATCACAGTCCTCAAATTCGATTGGGTGGTATTTATAGTGTGGGGTTCCGGGTTGCATCCTGCCTCCTTAGAAGTCCATCACTTTTCTTACTATGTGCGCCGTTTCTAATATCACACTCTTCTGCATGAGTCCTGGAGCTACTTCAGCCTCTAGTTTTTCTAGATTCCTTTTCAGGGATCTTGGGATCGTGCCTAGTGCTCTTATGATTATGGGTAGAATTTCCACTGGCATATCCCATATCGTTCTTGTTTCTATTTTCAGGTCTGGATACTTATCCATTTTTTCCCTCTCTTTCTCTTCAACTCTGGTGTCCCATGGTATTGCGACATCAATGAGGGATACCTTCTTCTTGATTTTGTTAATTAACGTCACCTCTGGTCTATTTGTACGTATCACCCTATCTGTTCTGATACCATACTCCCAGTGGATCTTTGCCTCTTATTATTATTATTATTATTATTATTATTATTATTATTATTATTATTATTATTATTATTATTATTATTATTAATTTATTTATATTTTTGGTTATGCCATAGATGTAGAGTCTGCTGTAAATTGGTCTGATTATGGATTTTAAAAGTATCAATTTGTCAATTCCATGAATTACTAGTTTCCATTTTGTTCCTGTTTCCTGGTTTAAGTAATTTGCTCTTACCGACATTATGAATATAATCACTTAAATACTCATATATTGAACACAGACGAAGAAAACTGACTCACCTCATATATATAAGAGGATAAAAACATTGAAAAAAAATATATAAATATTTAACCGGTTAAAATACGGAAATAACTGTGTAATGACTTGAAATAAATTAGCGAATAGCTCGATAAGTATGTATACATTATATATTACAATATATTTTCTATATACTAAATTATGTAAAAGTAATTCTACCACAGCAACCCTGAAGTTCGCATCCTTGACACTTCCTATGAAAACCGTCCACTATTGGTAAACAGTAATATCAATCATTGCTACAAATACCCCCATTGAACAACCAATGTCTCAACTTGTATTGATGAAATAAGGACACCAGTAACATGCGCAGTGAGTAAAGATATTGTTTTCCAATAAATATCTACCTTGATACTTGAAAGCACGAATGTATTTTACAGGTTCAAATAAAGATCCAGCGAAAGATGTAAATATGTATAAATATGATTATAAACGATATCTAAATTGACACAAAGCAGAAGGAATAACTTTTACAAGATGAGAATAAGATCCAACTAAAGATATAAAGTATATATATATATATATATATATATATATATTATATATATATATATACATATATATATATATATATATATATATATATATAATATATATATATATATATATATATATATCTATATATATATATATATATATATATATATATATAATACATAAAAAGTTTTTATATAAAAAGGCTAATATAAAAAGTTCATACAAGGAAGAAGTAATGTCTTTTACTCAAGATCATAGAAACAAAGAAAATCTATAAAAAGTAACATAAAAATATATATATTGACACTAAAAATTATAAATATTTTTTACAGGATCAATAAAAGATTCAGCCAAAGATATAGAGAATATCTAAAAATTAAAAAAAATAAACAAATAAATAAATAAATAAACAAATATATATATATATATATATATATATATATATATATATATATATATAGTATATATATATATATATATATATATTATATATATATATATATATATATATATATAAATATATATATATTTATATATATATATATATATATATATATATTATATATATATATCATACATACACGACACTAAAAATCATGAATAACATTTGCAAGGTCAATAAAATATACAGCCAAAAATATCAAAGAACATATAAAAAAATGAATATAAGAAATATCTAAATTGATACTGGAAAGATCGCAATATGTTATACAAGGGCAATAAAATACACAGCTGAAGCAAAATATTTATATATATTTATATATATATATATATATATATATATATATATATATATATATATATATATATATATATAAATATACTATATATATATATATATAACATTAATACACACAAATATTTATGAGAGATACGGTGCTGGAGATATGAAATATATATAACAAACGAAACAACTTTTCTCTCTCAGGATATTCCATACTGAAACCGCGTTGTTAGACAAACCATGAGGGAATATCTCTCTCTCTCTCTCTAACATCTCGTATTGGCTTGAAACACAGAGGACAACTCACAGATTTGGCGACATCAAAGGCAGTTACAATATCATAACACATCTCAGGAAGGCGGCATAGTACAAAGGCAGCCCCGGGCGCCCTAGTTTTTATACCCATTTATCTGATGATTTGTCGGCGATAGCAGCCGCTGTAAAAATAGTTTGTTGTCTCCCTATGTCTCCCTGTTTATTGTCGAAGGTACGTGGCGGATGAAGTAATATATATATATATATATATATATATTATATATATATATATATATATATATATATATATATATATATATATATGAATATATATATATTATATATATATATATATATATATATATATATATATATATATATATATATATATATATATATATATATATATATATATATTTACTATATATATATATATATATATATATATATATATATATATATATATATATATATATATATATATATATATATATATATATATATATATATATATATATATATATATATATATATATATATATATATATATATATATATATATATATATATATATATATATATATATATATATATATATATATATATATATTACAGGAACTTGTTGATGGCGTATAGTTAAATTGATTTGTTTTAGTTTTAGCACAATATATGTGTAATTGAAATTCATTTAGTTTTGTATAAGAGATTGTACAAATCTACTTGTACTAATTTTGTAATTGGACCAAATACTCCTTTGTAAAATTAACATTATCTTGTATTGTGGTCAATGAAAATATCTATCTATCTATCTATCTATCTATCTATCTGTCTATCTATCTATCTATCTATCTATCTATCTATCTATCTATATATATATATATATATATATATATATATATATATATATTATATATATATATATATATATATATAGTATATATATATATATATATATATATATATATATATATATATATATGTATATATATATATATGTACACACACACACACACACACACACACACACACACATATATATATATGTTATATATATATATATATATATATATATATATATATATATATATATATATATATATATATATATATATATACATATATATACTTTATAAGTTTGCTGTGTATTATATATCTTTGTAAAAATATTCGATTTTTTACTAAAAATTTATATATTTTTATATTCATTTTTATACATATTCTTTATGTGTTTGGTTATGTCTTTTACTGTTCCTGTGAAAGATATTAGTGCTTTCAGGCATCAAGTTAGATGGCTATTGGAAAGACATATCTTCACTCACTGTGCATGTGTCTAGTGTCTTTATTTCATCAATACGAGTTGAGACATTGGTTGTCAATGGAGGTATTTGTAGCATGAATGATATTACTGTTTTCCAGAATGTTTGTATGTGTATGTATGTTTGCGTATGTGTGTGTGTAAGTTTGTGTGTATATGTGCGTATACGAGACCATAAATAGTAAAGAGGAGTTATAAACTTGAAAAGTTGATTAAGGATGTCGATTTTATGCTTACAAAGACGACATATTAAACATACATAAATATTGATTCTGAAGAAGAGGTGAATATTGTTTATTTGTAACATAATCACGTATTCTTGGGCAACACATTCTTACCATATGAATTTACTCTATTTTTCCTTTTTTTCTTTTTTTTCCTTTTTCTTTTGGTTTTAATTCTGCAAACGAGAAAATAACTTCTCGGTATACGCCGCAGCATTAAAAGTAAAATTTCGATAAACTCTACGGACTTCATAATGTGAGTTCCGTTTAATTTCCAGGATTTATACGTAAATAAATACTCTTGTGCAAATAGAAATATATTTGAAGCTTTATTCCACGTAACGTGAATCTTGAAAATAAAAGTTAAAGCTTACAGATTTTAAGTAAAGTTTCGTAGGAAATTAAAGAAGTCTGAGAAACTAGGAAATATTGAGAGGATTTGAGTTCTGCAGTGCTTAGTTGAAAAAAAAAAAATGTTTTATGTATACGGACGATGTTATGATTGGAATCCATTACATCTACAAATAACGTAATTGGACATTGTCTCCATCCATATACGGAAATCTCTCATTACTGTAGATTTAATTCATAACCCCCTTTCGTTGTAAACACATCTCATCGCGGGCGGTGAAAAAAGAGACGGAAGAATACGATAGCTGGCAACAGTCGAACAACTGACCCAGGCTGGCACGCGTTTCAGCAGGCAGTCTCCCACTAGCCGACGCCGAGTAAGGTCCACGCTGCCACCTTTTCGTCAGTGTCACCCTCCCTCTCTCGAGAGAGAGAGACGAGTTCGAGAAATTGATATCTAGTTTTGTACTCAATTGGAAAATTAGTCTCCTTGGATCAATGAGGCAGAAAGGATGCGAGTGCTCTCACGCGTACGTAAATCGCTGGCTCGTTTGATGATGTTCTTCAAAGGGACTTTTCTTGCAGTGACTGTCTTCTAAAAAGACTGTCCCGTGGGGATCCTGCGAAGGAAAACGTTTCAAAGGATTTACATGAAAGGGATCGGCCGGCATCTTGCAAAAAACGTTTTTACGATGAA
>NC_061101.1:8416573-8421573 GCF_015104395.2 Macrobrachium nipponense | reverse complement strand
AGGGAAGTTGGAGAATATTGAGTACCGGCGCCCCCATTTCCTAATATCTTGCACGCGCGTGGGCGCAGGCAGACACACACATACACACACACCACACACACACACAGACACTCATTTACGTCAAGGAAGGCTCGAGGCCGGTATACTTAGACATAATTATTTTAGAAAACGTAAACCTTAATTAATGTATTCTGAATTCCCTTGGCGGTGACAATTGTGGATAAATATCACTTGTCACTGATTTATTTTACTGTTTGGTAAATTAAGGTCGAAAAAAACAGTGTTGGTCTCTCAGGTGCCATTTTTAAGATCAAACGTTCAATACTGAGTATGCTAAGTTTGTATATATATATAGTATATATATATATATATATATATATATATATATATATATATATATATTTATTTATTATATATAATATATAGATACACACATACACACGCACACACACACACACACACACACACACACACACACATATATATAATATATATATATAGATAATATATATAATATAATATATTATAATATATATACACCCACATACATGCATATTACATATCTGTGTGTGTGTGTGTGTTACTCACTCTCTCGAATAGTTTACATCATCTTATGCATAAAGTAAGAAGAATACTGGAATTATTTCAGGAATATTTTTTTCACTGGTCTCTCGTTAACACGAAATGGAATCCTGTTATGAGGATTAGTCTCAGCTACGACATCTCTGAGTAATGATTCTTATATATATTCTCTTATATTAATCTAAAGACAGTATTACCACCTGTACTACTACGACAGCCAAAAGAGATATAGTCAAGAATCCTTCGTCAAGTCGTAAGGAAAACGATATGCGACTAATAGTATCATCTTAATGAAGAAAAAATCTTGTCTAACAGATACTACAGAAGGTCTAAAGTTACCTGCTTAGAAGAACAATAAAAAGATAGGTGCTAAGTTAAGATGAGAGCAAGAAAAACGAATAAGTCTGAATCTGTGCGCACCAGGAAAAATAATTTTAAATCCCCTACCACTCTCACGGATTGAATACGAGCTTTAAACTCTCTCATTCAACGGGGGCATAACCCAGTCATCGCCCCTTTTCTCCTACGTAAATCCTTTCAAGTGCATATCTAAAAGGCGATTAATGTAAAAATCCTATTACACTCATAGGGCACGTGAATTGATAAGCCACTCTTCAATATCCGCTGCCTGCGTTTGTAACTAAAAGCAGTGTCAAGAGCAGCTGATTTTCACTGACTGCTTGCTAGTCTGTCTCGTCCGTTGAATGATGTCGAATGTGTTCAGGGGAATAAAATAAATATTTCTGATTTTATTGTTTGATTTTAATTGCGGGATTTGAACGTGACTGAGGGTGGCTATCGTGTTCATGGTGATATTAATTTTTTTTATTGCTAGTAATGATACCATTATTACTATAATAATAATAATAATAATAATAATAATAATAATAATAATAATAATAGAAACAAGAAGAATATGGGATATGCCAGTGGAAATTCTACACATAATCATAGGAACACTAGGCATGATTCCAAGATCCCTGAAAAGGAATCTAGAAAAACTAGAGGCTGAAGTAGCTCCAGGACTCATGCAGAAGAGTGTGATCCTAGAAACGGCGCACATAGTAAGAAAAGTGATGGACTCCTAAGGAGGTAGGATGCAACCGGAACCCCCACACTATAAATACCACCCAGTCGAAATGGAGGACTGTGATAGAGCAAAAAAAAAAAAATAGATAATAATAATAATAATAATAAAAACCTTTATGTTAATTGGCTTATGGTATACAGTATTACTAAATGATATCATTATTACTACAGCTAATATAATAATAATAATAATAATAATAATAATAATAATAATAATAATAATAATAAAACCTTTGTGTTAATTGGTTTATGGTATACAGTTATCTATTACTACAGCTAATATAATCATAATAATAATAATAATAATAATAATAATAATGAATATAATAATAATAATAACCTTTGTGTTATTGGTTTATGGTATACAGTATCCCTATTACTAATGATATCATTATTACTACAGTAATAATAATAATAATAATAATAATAATAATAATAATTAATTAATAATAATAATAATAATAAATAAATCACAGCTTACTGCATTACACGAGCATTAAACCCGTTCAGAAAATCCAGGGAGAGAAAGAAGGGAGGATGATATATTGGACAACGTTTCTCAAGGAAGATTTTTCCCTTTGGTTTTCGAATAGCACCTTTTTGCTCGACGTGTGTAGGAAATGGCCTGTTTTGCTGGCAGAATGACCATGTTCCTGAGAACGCAATACCACCCCCCCCCCTCTCCCCCTTTGCCCTCCCCACATTTTTTTTTGGGGGGGCGAGGTTTCTAATCCCTTTTTGCTTTGAGCTTTTAAAAAGACAGTTTGATATTTTCCCTGGTGCATTTTCACGCGGGGGTAAACATGTCCACAATGGGGGGCTCGCAGGGTTGGGGACGGGGGTGGTGGGAGGGGGGAGAGGGGTGGTGGAGGTTGGAGATGAGATTTTTATGGCGTGGTGGGTAAGAGGATCCAGACATGATATGTGCATGTGTGTATTTATGCATGTATGGATGTATGTATGCATTTTACACACAAACATACATATATATATATATATATATATATATATATATATATATATATATATATATACATATATATATATATATATATATATATATATATATATATATATATATATATATATATATTTATATATATATATATATATATATATATATATATATATATATATATATATATATATATATATATATATATATATATATATATTTATATTATATATATATATATATATATATATATATATATATATATATATATATATATATATATATATATATATATATTTATATATATATATATATAATAAATATATAAATATATATATATATATATATATATATATATATATATATATATATATATATATATATATATATATATATATATATATATATATATATATATATATATATATATATATAATATATTACAAAATACCCACTTATAATACATCTCAAGACGGTACATCTGATAACACGTTTATATAAAATACCCTTGAAAGCAATACACATCTACTCTGATCATTTTCAATGAATTTTTTACCTGCATTGCCCGGTCATTTCTAAATCTTCCTTCGGTCAGTGAACACATTAAATCGATCTTAGCATAAACTTGATTCTTGTCTACAGCACAATTTTATATAAATCATTCAGTGTCATGTTTACACGTCAGGGCCTTATATAATTTCGCTGTCATATATAAATGATTTATAAATATTTCTGTTACATGAAACTTTCCTTCGAGATTGACTTTTTCAGGTTTACTTTTTCAGCGTTAATAACCTATATGTTTTCATGCTAGTTTAAATGGCCATAACACAATAAGTCCTTATACTAATTCACATTGATATAGAACAATGAGTCCTTAAATATTTTTGTACGTGGGACTTTTCTTTGAGATTGATTTTTTCAGGTTTAAATAGATTTATTTTGGCCTCAATAACCTATATGTTTTCATGCTAGTTTTAACGACCATAACACAATACTTCCTTTTACTAATTCACATTGATATAAAACAATGTCTTTTTTTTTTCCGCCTACCAATATCTTTCCTTCTGGAACCCAACACACAGCTTCTCATTATTCTCGAAAAACCTTTCTTTTCACCATTTCTCCCGTTACAAAGGGAAAGATTATACCTTTCGCTCTATCCCAATGCATTGCAATTTTTTTTTTTTTTTTTTTTTTTTTTTTTTTTGGGGGGGGGGAGCAGGAAATCTCTTAACTCTATTTGCCGCTTCCTCTATTGCACCATTTCACATCTGCTTCCTTTCCCGTCCTCCATATTCAATTAGTCTTCAAAATATTTTGCATATTCTTTGCAGATGGCATCTCTCCATTTCCATCTTTCAGCTGGAGATTCGATTGGTGCCTATGTCTTTTATCTCTAAGTTCTATCCAGCAGGTCTTTATTTTATGCTTTCTTTCAATTTCTTGTTGAATAGCTTATTCATGATCCGTAGTTCAAATGTATCTGACTAAACATACATGTTTCTGTCACTGAAATGCTTTTCACCTTTATTCCATGGAGGCTTCTTTTTTTCATCTTCATTTTAATTTCTTGTTGAATGCTTTATTCGTGGCTTGTAGTTCAAATTAAATTGAATAGACGTGTTCCATTCACTAAAATACTTTTAAGCGTAATTCCACGAAGGCCTCTTGTTTATGTTGCTTTTAATTCCTGCTTGAATATTTTATTCACGATCTGTAATTCAAATGTAATTCAATAAACGTGTTTCTTTCACTAAACTGTTTTTAAACTTTATTCCATGATATCAACAGCAAAATAATTTTGCTTCTAATTTCTGCTTGATTAGTGTATTCATGATTGGTAGTTAAAATTTAGCTGAATAAACATACATTCGTCTTTCCATAAACTTTTGTATATTTTTTCTCAGTTTCCTAGTTTTGAATAAATTTTTTATGAACTCATAAACTCTGGTAAGGCACTTACCAAGTCCTTTGACATTAAATATTCCTTGTGAATCTCTTAAACAAGATTATTCTTTCATGTTATAACTAAATAACATGATCTTATTTATATTATCTTATATCATTTGTTGATAGCAGTGTTCTAAGCCCTTGTCCAACACCTGCATACATATGTTTCCCCGCTTTCATAATTGGTTTAATTTATCTATTTCCATTACTTTGCCATTCCTGGCTACGGGGAAGTAAAATCATTACATCAAATTGGTTTACATAATGAACGTTCCTGAGGTATTCTGGTCTTCTTAATTACCCTTGCTATTTTCCCAATTACGTAATTCCCGGAGTAATTGTGTTTAGAAATTTCTCGTACGATATTTTAGCGCTTGAATTCCAAAATTGTAATTATTTACCAAAATAAATTCATATTATG
>NC_061101.1:8409073-8411573 GCF_015104395.2 Macrobrachium nipponense | reverse complement strand
TATAATATATATAACATCTCTACGAAAGGAAACATAATTTCTCTGTAGTAATGCTACTTGAAATATAATAGTATTAAAGTTTTGAGAGCTATAATTATAATTTTTTTCTTCGCGTAGTTCACTCGTTGCAAACTTATAATTTTGTGTGTGTGTGTGTATGTCTCTTTTAAAACTCCAGTGTAAATTTTCTTTTGGCAGTAATTGCTATACTGGGTAATATTTGTATGAGAAGTTCATAACGTTACACTGTACACTAGCGTCAAAAAGTCCAGAAAGAAAAAAGAAAATATTTCAACAAAACATTTTTAATATAAGAGTAGAGGAAACTATAATTATCCTTTTTTCCTGAAATTGCCAGATGAGAGACATCCCCCTTGAGGATATCATTTAATATGTTTTAAATTATCTTTAACAGTTGTTTTTTGGTATATTCGAATAAGACAATATAATAATAAATTTTATCTTCGAGTAATCACGATTCTAAGAACTGTTTTGTAATACTTTTAAGCATGGTTTAATATTAATATATATATATATATATATATATATATATATATATATATATATATATATATATATATATATATAACAATAATAATAATAATAATAATAATAATAATAATAATAATAATAATAATAATAATAATAATAATAATAATAATGATGATAATAAAAGGAGCCCATAAAAACGCCAAAATATAGAAAGTAAGTACTGCATTTCAGAGACTGCTGCCTCTCTCTTCATTACTTACCTGAAAAGAATTTAAATGGTATTTGTATATGTATATTAGTATATATATATATATATATATATATATATATATATATATATATATATATATATATATATATATATATATATATATATATATATATATATATGTGTGTGTGTGTGTGTGTGTGTGTGTGTGTGTGTGTGTGTGTAAATTCAAATACATTTTAAATTCTTTCCAGGGCTTATTTTTAAATACGTTTAAAGAAAGCAATGTAGCAATAAAACGTATCTTCAAACTTACAATGATTTTTAGATTGTTTTGTTTTCTTTTTTTTTAAACATGTGCCCTTACAGACATATTCAAGCCATGTTACCATCCCGTATGGTTATAAATACATACTTTACTTCTATACTTATGTCTACGAACAGACTGGAGACCACTCGCAATATAAGAAATCCTGTAACAGCACTTCCCTCACGTGTTCTGGTGCATTAAGCCCCAAAATGAGATTCCCAGAAATTCGAATGCATCGGGCGTGAGACAGCAAGAAATAGTCCCTGCGTAAATATCTCCTGGGGCTGAGAAGAATAAATTAGTGTGACATTGTTGGTGGAGTGTTTTCGAGTTTGTTCGCTGTACGTTGACGAAAATAGGTTCCTCGGTAGTAATGTACCTTTCAGTTCTGACAGAAGAAGAATATTTGAGAGCAGATATGCAGGAGTGTACGCATTTATTGTCGTCCTTAATGGGGAGAATACGAGCAACAACTTGGGCAACTTAAATCATTATGATGACAATTTCAATTCGATCAGAACATGAGTATTTAACTGTTAGACTATTCATAATGAAAAGGTAGGGTAAGTACTCACTACAATATTTTCGGATGACGCCAATATACGTCATTGGTAAGCCAATAGAAAGATAAAGACAAAATGAAATGAAATGATAACAAATGGGGCTTATGCTAATCAAAGAGTCGTAGTAAACTTCCAAGTAAACAAGGCATGATCTGACTTCCAGCTTACTCAGGCTAGTGCTAAAATCTAAGGTTAAATAGAGCCTTGTTTCACCAACGAAAACGAAAATACATATGCTATATTTTATTAGAAATAATTGTTCTATACTGTTTAACATGCGCATTATTTCCATTTTTATATTTTCATTATAATAAATAAATCATAACTATCCCATCTTAAAATACCTGTATCTTTAACTCAACGCACAACACCTTTTCCTGACCTTTTCAGGTTTGTCCATGGGGCTCTCCTATCCCCCCCCCCCCCCACAACAACAACAGCAAGAACAAGTACGACAACAACAACAACAACAAAAACAAAGTAGTCTGTAGGATTACTCCCAGATTAAGCGAAAAAATAAATATAATGTGATAAGAAAGCTACGGATGAAATAGCACTGACATCATGACAATAAATTTCACAGTTTCATTTCAGCAAGTAACATGTATCTGGAAACAAAAAATATATATAGCTTGTATTTGGATTTTTATGAGAATCAAGAAGGTGAAATGGGGAAACCATTTTTAAGAAATTCCTTTAATTTATCATATTAGAAATGAAGCTTAGTTACAAAGGAAGTTTGGATATATACACATCAGAAACTTCACATGGAGAATAAAGACATTTTTTTATTCAAAATAAAAAAAAATCTATTTTAAGTGACCACCATGAGAAAAATCATTTGAACACCAGCTGCTACGTACATCCGACTGGAAGCATATCATTTTTCTTTCAGTAATTGTATGAGCAGTCGATATTAACAAGGTT
>NC_061101.1:8396573-8401573 GCF_015104395.2 Macrobrachium nipponense | reverse complement strand
AGAACCATAAAGTTAAGATATTTTCGCTTATCAGTATAGAAGAAGGGCTTTTGTTTCATAACAACAAAAAAGCAAAGGCCCCATAACACAATGTTGTTGTGCTTTTAATAATGATTTTACAACCCCCACCCGCTCCTACCCCGAAAAAAGATTTTTATTTTGATACAACCTTATATCTAAAATCAAAAGGCCACATAACATAAAGTCTGTGTGCTTTAAATTACCATTTTACAACCACAAACAGACAAATGAAAAACAGCATCCAACCTCACAACCTTCCTTGTACGTCCTACTTTTCTACCAGCATCCCCTATCAATCCGCCTCCCCCCCCCCCCCCCCCCCCAAACCGCTAACTCCGACGCGTGTAAACGGCATATTGGTTGGGAATCAGGACGGGTCTGGATTAGAATCCCCGCAGGGGTTTGTTCATGGGGGGGGGGGGGGGGGGGGGTGTGTAACTCGTGGGAGAAAGAAGTGCTAGAGATCCGGCCAATAATAGGGTCTAGGTTCCTTCTCTTCCTCCTCCCTTCCTCTCTTTCTCTCTTAATCCCTCATTCCCTTAATTCCTTTTTATCAATTCCTTACTTCCTCATTTTCCTCTCTTTCTCACTCTCTCCCTGAATCTCTTTCTCCCTTCTACAATTCCTCACTTCCTCATATCCTCACTTTCTACCTGATTTCTCCCTTCTTCGATTCCTCACTTCCTCATTTCCTCTCTTCCTCACTCTCTCTCTCTCTCTCTCTGAATCTCTTGCTGTCTTCTTCAATTCCTCACTTCCTCATTTCCTCACTTTCTCCCTGATTTCTCCCTTCTTCGATTCCTCACTTCCTCTTTTCCTCCCTTCCTCACTTAATACCATCCACATATCCTTACTTACTCCATATTTCACTTCCTCTCTTCCTGTCTTTCTCATTTCCTCAGTTTCTCAGTTCCATCCTTACTCCTTTCCTCACCTCTTCTCTCATTCCCCTTCTTCATTACTGCCTTACTCCCGTCTTCCCATACCACCACCTCCCCCCCCTCCGCCCCGCTCACCCCTCTACCCTCCCCTACCCAAACCATAGTAGAATTTCACAGTTTTGAATTTTAATGACGATAGTGATAAATCTTGACGTTCAATATGTCTAAAGGAATTGTCAACCACTTAGCTAATAATAATAATAATAATAATAATAATAATAATAATAATAATAATAATAATAATAATAATAATAATAATGAAGTTACTGATAATCTGATGTTTATGGTTATCACAGTAATAATCCCTCCAATTACCTGCTTTTAAAAGGGTGAGATTGCTCCTCAAAAAGGAAAAATAACTAAATAACAGAAAATTCGACAACTTCACCCTCATAATAATAATAATAATAATAATAATAATAATAATGATAATATAATAATAATAATAAAAATAATAATAATAGCGGTACTGTAATCCACTCCTATGATGCTTTCAAAAGACTAAACATTTTGCTCTACATTAAAAAGCAAATGATTAAGCAATATTTAATCTGGCAACACCAACTCATAATATCAGTAAAAAAGAAAATAAATAAAATAAAATAATGACGGTACTGGTAATGTGATGATGACGATAGAGTACGAGTCACTCCACAAACTTGACGCTTTTAAAAGACTGGGGTTTTTCCTTAAAAATAAATGCAAATTACTAATAACTAGGTAACAGATAATTCGACAATTTCAGCCTCATAATAATAATAATAATAATAATAATAATAATAATAATAATAATAATAATAATAATAATAATAACGGGGGTACTGGTAACCTGATATTTACGATACTCTACCAGTTACTCCCACTCCCCTGACGCTTTGAAAAGACTAATAAATGCAAATTACTAATAACTAGGTAACAGATAATTCGACAGTTAAACATCACAATAATAATAATAATAATAATAATATAATAATAATAATAATAATAATAACAGGAGTACTGGTAACCTGATATTTACGATACTCTACCAGTCACTCCACTCCCTGACGCTTGGAAATTCTACAGCTTCCCCCCCACCCCCCTCCCCCCACCGGGCATCCCATTCCTTCCCCCCCAAAACCCACCCACCTCCCACCTCGAAACATAAAGGGAAATGGCATTCATGAGATCAAAACAACCAAGTCGTGGAAATAACCAGGAAAGCGACCACTTCGATTTTCCATCTCATCTCACTTCGCCTCAACAAAGACCACTGCAACATGGAAGGGTTGGGGGCGGGGGGGGGGGGTGAAGAGAGAGAGATGCGTTTATGGAAAGTATGATGTAACACGATGTTCATGTATATAAATCTATGCATTTTATGCACGTATATATATATATATATATATATATATATATATATATATATATATATATATATCAAGTTCAAGCTACAAATGTCCTTTAATATCTAAATTCACTTTACCTCCCAAATGATATATTTTCATATATGTACCGAAGGGAATTTTTTAATTGATAATAATTTCGTCCCCCCATGGATCGAACCACCGTCCAAGTGGACGGGGACGAAATCAGGACAGTCAGTGACGCTATCCAATCAGCCAACAGAGACGCTATAAGTTCATATCGATTCTGACCTTACAAATCACCCTCAATCTGGGCGCTTTCGTAATTAGAATCAATATGAAACCCCGTCTACCATGTTGGCCAATTCGAGCGTTTGACAGCACGTAGCCTTTTGTTATGAATAATTATCACATCGAACCGTGATCCATTTATATATCAATTCAAGCTACAAATGTCCTTTAATATCTAAATTCACTTTACCTCCCAAATGATATATTTTCATATATGTACCGAAGGGGAATTTTTTAATTGATAATAATTTGCGTCCCCCCATGGGATCGAACCACCGTCCAAGTGGACGGGGACGAAAATCAGGACAGTCAGTGACGCTATCCAATCAGCCAACAGAGACGCTATAAGTTCATATCGATTCTGACCTTACAAATCACCCTCGATCTGGGCGCTTTCGTAATTAGAATCAATATGAAACCCCGTCTACCATGTTGGCCAATTCGAGCGTTTGACAGCACGTAGCCTTTTGTTATGAATAATTATCACATCGAACCGTGATCCATTTATATATCAATTCAAGCTACAAATGTCCTTTAATATCTAAATTCACTTTACCTCCCAAATGATATATTTTCATATATGTACCGAAGGGTAATTTTTTAATTGATAATAATTTCGTCCCCCCATGGATCGAACCACCGTCCAAGTGGACGGGGACGAAATCAGACAGTCAGTGACGCTATCCAATCAGCCAACAGAGACGCTATAAGTTCATATCGATTCTGACCTTACAAATCACCCTCGATCTGGGCGCTTTCGTAATTAGAATCAATATGAAACCCCGTCTACCATGTTGGCCAATTCGAGCGTTTGACAGCACGTAGCCTTTTGTTATGAATAATTATCACATCGAACCCGTGATCCATTTATATATCAATTCAAGCTACAAATGTCCTTTAATATCTAAATTCACTTACCTCCCAAAATGATATATTTTCATATATGTACCGAAGGGGAATTTTTTGTTAATTGATAATAATTTCGTCCCCCCATGGGATCGAACCACCGTCCAAGTGGACGGGGACGAAATCAGGACAGTCAGTGACGCTATCCAATCAGCCAACAGAGATGCTATAAGTTCATATCGATTCTGACCTTACAAATCACCCTCAATCTGGGCGCTTTCGTAATTAGAATCAATATGAAACCCCCGTCTACCATGTTGGCCCAATTCGAGCGTTTGACAGCACTTATAGCGTCTCTGTTGGCTGATTGGATAGCGTCACTGACTGTCCTGATTTCGTCCCCGTCCACTTGGACGGTGGTTCGATCCCATGGGGGGACGAAATTATTATCAATTAAAAAATTCCCCTTCGGTACATATATGAAAATATATCATTTGGGAGGTAAAGTGAATTTAGATATTAAAGGACATTTGTAGCTTGAATTGATATATAAATGGATCACGGTTCGATGTGATAATTATTCATAACAAAAGGCTACGTGCTGTCAAAACGCTCGAATTGGCCAACATGGTAGACGGGGTTTCATATTGATTCGTTTCTAATTACGAAAGCGCCCAGATTGAGGGTGATTTGTAAGGTCAGAATCGATATGAACTTATAGCGTCTCTGTTGGCTGATTGGATAGCGTCACTGACTGTCCTGATTTCGTCCCCGTCCACTTGGACGGTGGTTCGATCCCATGGGGGGACGAAATTATTATCAATTAAAAAATTCCCCTTCGGTACATATATGAAAATATATCATTTGGGAGGTAAAGTGAATTTAGATATTAAAGGACATTTGTAGCTTGAATTGATATATAAATGGATCACGGTTCGATGTGATAATTATTCATAACAAAAGGCTACGTGCTGTCAAACGCTCGAATTGGCCACATGGTAGACGGGTTTCATATTGATTCTAATTACGAAAGCGCCCAGATTGAGGGTGATTTGTAAGGTCAGAATCGATATGAACTTATAGCTCTCTAGGTTGGCGTGATTGGATCGCGTCACTTGACTGTTCGATCCTGATTTCGTAAAAACCCCGTCATGGACTTTGGTAAAGTGGTTCGATCCCATGGGGGGACGAAATTGATTATCAATTAAAAAATTCCCCTTCGGTACATATAGAAAATATATCAATTTGGTAGGCGTTTAAAGTGAAGCGCCCAGTTAGATAGTAAAGGAACATTTGTAGCTTGAATTGATATATGAAATGGATCACTTGGTTCGATCATGCGTGATAATTATTCATAACAAAAGGCGGTAGTGTTTGCTGTCAAACGCTCGAATTGGCCAACATGGTCGACGGGGTTTCATATGGATTTAATACTAATTACGAAAGCGCCCAGATTGAGGGTGATTTGTAAGGTCAGAATCGATATGAACTTATAGCGTCTCTGTTGGCTGATTGGATAGCGTCACTGACTGTCCTGATTTCGTCCCCGTCCACT
>NC_061101.1:8374073-8379073 GCF_015104395.2 Macrobrachium nipponense | reverse complement strand
AATACGCCAATCAGCTTATCAACAAGCATTTGTTGTTGCAGGTAAATTCAGGAGGGTAGGATTCTATTTTCACTCTTTTTTTTATTTTTTATTCAGGTTGCAAAATGCTTTGGGGATACGAGACTTGATTCTCACTGACAGTTCTAGAGAAATGTTCTTTGAGAAACAAAATAATCTGTTTTGGTTCTATAAGTTATATTCGATTCTGAGAGACTTACTTATGAAAAAATAAACTAATTTGCATTCAGGAAAATAACTGGATGAAAAGTTAGATAAAGGAGTAAATACTTATAGATTTTATTTTCATCCAGAGTTTCATTTCAAAGTAAATTTATATAAATATGTCTACATTTTCTTTATTTTTTTTATTTTTCAAATTTAACCTTCCCGTAATCTAAGGGGAACAATTTATCACAAAGGAATCTTTCTTAATAACTTTTCCAGGTAAATTGGGCAATTTAGAAAAAAAAATCTCAATGCCTTTCTTTAATATAAATGAGGTGATTTATCATAACGCATACCGCACACTGCTTTTCGCACTTTAAATGGGACAGTTTAACATAAAGAATTCCTTTTTTTTTTTTTTTTTTTTATTGCAGTTTATATACCACCTTCTTGATACCTTTGTCTGCATAGAGACCATGGCTACCAACTGATACCAAACTTTTCTTTCCTTTGTACCTTTTCCAGTCAAAGAACATTTACATCGTCCGCTTCCTAAAGTGTGTGTTATCCGTAATCGATAGCGTTCTACGCACCCTTACCCTTAATCATTGCTTTTATATTATTCATGACCTTCTCCCCCACCCCTCCTCCCTTATTCTTCGTTCAAGTTTTTGCCGCCGAGGTGGGCAGCAATTCCAGCAGAAAAAAAAAAGAAAAAAAAAACGCGTCTTTTAATTTTTCAACATCAGCGAGCTGCCGCGTGTCAAATGAATGGTCCCCATATTTCTCCTGTCGACCTTTGAATGCGTTCCTGATTTCAGAATACCGCGCAGACACTGTCGTTACTACTGACACTGTCGATATCTCTGTAGGAGTGAATGAAATATGCACCTGGACGCATTTAACTGGACTGAAGTCGATGCGTGGATTGATCAGTGACATGTGCCGGAAATAATGACGGGAATTGCCCTTAGGAAAATAACGATAATATTTTTTTGTCGCTAATGACGATGATATATGGGGGTAATGAATCTGCGATAATGACAGCGGGTATAGGGATCATATCGATCTGTCCGCTGTATTCAAATAGAAATACATTTTTAGCTTTTTATATGTTACATGCATTATCATAGTTTTAGTCGAATTTCTAAATGATTACAAAAAAGACATGAAAAAGGATGCAAAACTCCCAAAAAATATTGCATTCAAATTGAAATATATTTTTAGCCGTTTTATGTTGCATTCATTATCATAGTTTTAGTCGATTTTTTTAAATAATTTTTTGAAAAAAAAGGCATGAAAAAGAATGGAAAACTCCCTAAAATATTGTATTCAAATTGATATATTTAAACAAAAAATGGTTATATTCTCTGTTCTATTTTTAGGCGATTTTTGAAGTTATTAAAAAAAATTAATCATCAATAAGACGGTAAAAATCTCAAAAATATTGTATTTAAATTGAAATATATTTAAAGCTTTTTTTATGTTATAATCTCTGTCCTATTTCCAGGGCGATTTTGAAATTATTTTGAACAAAAAACATTTATCTAGAAGCCGGTCAAAGTCCCAAGAATATTCTATTAAAATTTGAATATTTTTAAAAACTTTTTATGTCACATTAATTTTCCCATTTTTAGGCTACTCTTGAAATGATTTTTGAGACAAAATTCAGTCATCAAAAAGAGGGCGATATCCCGAAAATATTGAATTCAAATTGAAATGTTAAAAGGAAAAAAGTATGTTATATTCTGGGCTAAAGAGGGACAAAGTTAAAAATAAATAAAATCTAATAAGAAGAAATGAAGTTAAAGAGTAAATAAATATCTTAAGAAAAGAAATAAAATGATAAGCAAATGAAATAAAATGTATAAATATAAAGGAATAAAAAAAATATAGGAAAACAATAAAAAAATAAAGTAAAAGATAATATGAAGGTAAAATGAAAGTAATATAAGTTATAATAGAAAACGGATAGTCTTAAAATAAATATAATTAAAAAAATATAAAAACAAAAATGAAAAATAATAAACATGAAAATTAAAATAATAAAAAACGAAACAAATCACAGGCAGTCGGCGTAAAAAACCGGCAATTAATTTCTGTAAATTATTCTACAATGCCAAACAATACTAAGCGACCTCCTCTTCTTCAGTGGAAAGGAATATCCAAAACAATGGATTCCAAGCTGCAAATGGCGTTAGGGGTTAACGAGAAAGCGACGAAGAAACCTTCGTGTTTGAGCTGGAAAATCTTCATGTTTATGACTGATACACATTATTTTACGAGATAATAAATATAGTCTTGTTTTCATACGAAAATTCATACTTTCATCGAGCGAATATTCGGTTTGTTAAAAGTTTTTTTGCTAATATAACCACCAGCTGCGAGGCAGTTTTATTATAATTTTGAAACGTACGTATTATTGGTAATGAATCGAAATATATGAAACTATAATGTACGTTTTATTAGGAATACTCGGGATATTATCCTTTTAGCTAGACAATTTTACTTATGAATTTTTTTTTTCCTTTTTAGTGTTTCAATTTTATGGGAATAATTTTTTTTATACCGTTCTCCAATCGTTTATTGTATTTTACGATTTTTTATTATCTTAATCCATAAATTTATGAGTCTTTCTATTTAATTATTTCCTTACTTAATCATTGTAATGTCGTATTTAATATATCATTTCTATTCTATCATTTTGAGAGGTCCAATCTCAAAAGTGACTATCTTCCTTTAAGACTTTTTCATTCTAAGCAGTTTGAAACAAGATTCATGAACTAGCCATGAATAAATGTAATGGAGCCAGAGATACTTCCTTCTTTAAGCCAAGTACTATTCATGGATTCGTATCCTAAAAACCACACCCGTAGAAATGATTTTAGCCTGGCGCGAGTCGTGATCCTAAAGGACATCTGTCAATCAGGGTGATTGTGGCTTGAGTTGGAAGGCTATACGATTTGGGCTTTTGTTACGTAACTCGTATTTCTGACTTTCGTCTTTGTACTTGTGTTTATACAGAAGGGAAATATAGATTTAATATTCTGATTTTTTTGTGGTGCGTATACACACATATGTATATATACATAATTTGTAATATATATATATATATATATATATATTATAGATATATATAATATATATATATATTATATATATATAGTATATCTATATATATCCTGTATAGATATCATAGATATATATATATATATATAGATATATATATATATATATATACTATATATATATAAAAAAAAAAAGATATATCATATATATATATATATATATATATATATATCCATATATATATATATATATATCTATATATATATAGTGTATATATCTTATACTATATGATATATATACTTATATATATATATCTATATATATATAAATGTGTGTGGTGTGTGTGTTGTTTTGTGTACGAGTGGAGAGGAGAGAGAGAGAGAGAGAGAGAGAGAGAGAGAGAGAGAGAGAGAGAGAGAGAGAATGATCCTTGCAAAACCAGTTCCTTTCCTAGATATGGAAATAATAAAAAAAATAAGAATAAAAAAAATATTTAATAGCAACCCAAGTGGAGCCTCCATCTTCGGTCCGTGCAATTTGTGTGCAAGAAAATATTCTTTCAAAAGCCTCTCTCTCTCTCTCTCTCTCTCTCTGTCTCTCTCTCTCTCTCTTTCTCTCTTCTCTCTCTCTCTCTCCTCTCTCTCGTCCCCGGACCACGAACTAAACGCTCCCGATAAACAAGTTTTGGGAGCGTTCTTTGCATATTCTGGCCGTATCTTTTCCCGAGTACTAAGTCTCTGCTGCGTTTTTGTAGTTGAGGGAGAATAAATTATAGTATATTAATTAATATATATATATATATATATAATATATATACTTATATATATATATTATTAATTCGTATATATATATATATATCTATATTTCTATATAATATATATTACATATATTATATATATATAGATTATATATATTATATTATTAATTATATTATAATATCATATAAATATCATATATATATATATATATATATATATATTATATATATATAATTATTATAATTATATATATATACATAGGATATATATATATAATATAGATAGCTATATATATATAGATAATATATATATATATTATATATATATATATATATAATATATATATATATATATATATTATATAGATACATATATCTATAATCTATATCTATATATATATATATATATATATATATATATATATATATATATATATATATATATATATATATATATATATATATATATATATATATATATATATATATATATATATATATATATATATATATATATATATATATATATATCAATATAATTAGATATATATGTATATATATATATATATATATATATATATAATCTATATATATATATATATATATATATATATATATATATATATATAGATAGATAGATAGCAACATAGATAGGATATATAGATAGCAAGATAGATAGATATGAATAGATAGATTATGGTATTTCCATAAACTCATCATCAACACCACACTCTCAAAATTAAATCATCTGGCTATTCCCCGCCGCCACGGCCCCCACCCCGCCCCCCCCAAAAAAACAAGAGTACCAGGTAATTACCCCTGGGTACTCCCTTCTCTTTTTATTGCCCTCTCTTCCTGATATCCGTCAGACCGTTCGTGTATTTGTTACTCCTTAACACGAAGGACTTAATTTATCCTACAGAGGGTGCCATAAAAAAAAGATAGTGGGAAGGCGTTTACATAAATTGAGAGGGATCATTTCTGTATTACCCTCTCTGTTAATTGCGTA
>NC_061101.1:8366573-8369073 GCF_015104395.2 Macrobrachium nipponense | reverse complement strand
GGTATAAGACGAGGTGTATTGGATGCCTGTAATCATTGTTTATTCTGTTTGTTGTATTTGTGAAATGTCTTCTCTGAATTATTTTTATTTGTTTATATAATAAATTGTAATTTTTTTTATGTTTGTTGTATTTGTGAATTGTCTTTTCTCAATGATTTTTATGTTTATATAAATAAATTACCTATTTTTTTTATTTATGAATTGTCTTTTCTCAATTATGTTTAGCTAGTTATATAATAAATTACTTATTTATTTATTTATTTTTATTTCTTCATTGTCTTTTCTAAATTATTTTAATCTGTTCATATAATAAATTACTTATCTATTTATTTTTTCTTTTCAAATAATTGATCTATTCATTCTGTATTTCATAATACCTTCTTTTGCCTCTTTCAAATGGAAGCTTGAATTTCAAGTCAGTGGAACCTTTGGTGGGACTGTTCCATATGTAGAGGGTTCATCTTTTGAATAATAATAATAATAATAATAATAATAATAATAATAATAATAATAATAATAATAATAATAATAATTACTCCATATTCTTGCATTTCGATACACGGCTTCGCACTGACGAGCGTATCCAAAAACCGTGAAGAATTCGATAAGTTAAAGGGGCAACGAGGTTATAAAAATTTCATGCGTTGGTTACGTGATTTGATCCTGACTAGAAATCACGTCATAATGAACCTTATGTTCTTGGTTACCTTAGGCTCCTTTGGTGGATTGTGGTTAGTTCAAAGTCCTTTTCTTAGAGGTACACTTCATTCACTCGTAGGAGAGTTGACATTAAAAGCCTGTATCCATCTGAAATGAATCGTAAAATAGGTACCTTGTACCTTTAAATAAAATGACAATATAACGCTATTCTGTTGTTGTAAAAAAGTTATACAAAGCGCAGAATAATTTCATTATTAGTGTTGTTGTAAATTGGTTCTTGAGAGAGAGAGAGAGAGAGAGAGAGAGAGAGAGAGAGAGAGAGAGAGAGAGAGAGAATTTCTAATATCTAGGAGAAAATGTTGACATTTGAGGTAGAAAAGATAGATCAATAGATAGATAAAGTGAGAAAGAGAGAGCTAGCCGGGATTATTTCCAAAATAAACTATTGTCTCAGTACGAAAGAATTGATTATTTTTAAATGTACGTCCCTATATTAAAAGCAGTTAATAGAGCGCACAGTGATTTTTCTCGTGAACTCAGTCAAAAAACCGTAAAAATAAGCGAAGAGTGAAAGATTTACCTATTATTAATGTCGCGGGAATCGTTTGCTTAACCACCTGGAACACATAAAAATGAATTATTTCATACTGATTGGAAAACGATGAAGAAAAATTTGATGCTTTTTAAAACTTTTTTTTTTTTTAGACTCTCCAAAACCCACATTGATAAACAAAGAAATTTTTTGCGAAGTATATTGAGATCAATTACCCAGATCATTGCAGATTGAAAATAACATTTTGTTTACTCTTGCTGACAATTAATCTCTTTGGTTTATGCGAAAAAAAAATATGGACGGGTGTTTTGTCTTGTGGTTTCAAAAAAGCCACCAGGAAAAGTTTGACTTAATAAAAACACTTTCTCATTAACAGAGATTAAGCTCCATAAGGAAGCCATGACCTCGGAGGAGAAGAATCCTTTGATTTCCTTTTTTTTTGAAAGAAGGATTCTTGACTTTTAATGAAGGTTTATAGAAAGGAGGCTAAAGGATCTTACGTCGTATTTTGAATTATGTTTTTATAATCGTTGAAACAGTTAATGGGAAGACGTAAATTGGTTTATATTTTTTGTTGTTACTGAATGCATATAATTTGTGATATTCAAAATAAAATAGGAAAAGAATAAAAACATCTATTGCAGTAAAGTTATTACCTAAAAGACATTTTTTTCATATTTTTGTGTTAAAATAAACGTTACATCATCTATCTCTCTCTCTCTCTCTCTCTCTGTATAATATTATACGTATTATATACTTATATCTATATATATCTATTATATATATATATATTATAATAATATATTATATATTTATGTATAAAATTATATATATAAATATATATATAATCTTATATATATAGTTATATATTTATATAAATTGACACCATACTACTAATACAGTATACATATAAATAACATACATACACATACATACGTACAGACATACACAGGGAGAGAGGGATAGAGAGAGAACTCAGCTTCAACACAAACACAGATACCATGATAAATTATATGTCGTGTTGCTTGTCTAAGAAGCAATATTTAGTATCAGTACCACTGTGTTAGTGCTTACTCGCACAGGTACATCGACCAAACTGTCAAACATGTTAATATACTCATAAATATAACGTACGATGCATGAATCTGATATCTGACCACAAAAAGCAGGATTAACTTTAGAAAAAAAAAACTCTCCACGCGTTTCACACTTCAATGAATAAATTTATGGGTCACGGCCTGTATGAAAATATAATTAAATGTGACTAGCGTTTAATTTTTTAATTGT
>NC_061101.1:8356573-8361573 GCF_015104395.2 Macrobrachium nipponense | reverse complement strand
TCTGCATTTGCGGAAAAGAAAGAGAGAGAGAGAGAGAGAGAGAGAGAGAGAGAGAGAGAGAGAGAGAGAGAGAGAGAGGTTAGTTACAATCTTGAAGACGCATTTCCTAGTAAGAACATCTATAGTTTATTTTTAAAATGAATAAACCTATCTTTTGTATTTGCGATTGAGAGAGAGAGAGAGAGAGAGAGAGAGAGAGAGAGAGAGAGAGAGAGAGAGAGAGAGAGCTGGACGCTGAAGTACCACACCTCTTTATCACTATCGATCCGGCAAATTAGGTCACCATCCAAGAACAATGTGTAAATTAAAGGGCAAAAAATCATTATCGGTTTCAATAACAGACAATTTGTTTAGTAGTAATACAGATTCCCATGTTTGATGTTCTTTTGCCCCCAGAACGATAAAAAGGGTCATCAATTGATGGCTTTAACCTTTGCGTCGACGTTATGAGTGATGTAACTGAATCGATCACCGTGACAAAGTTAAAAACAAGTTATAAATATATTTTGTGACAATATTTTTCGCTTTGTTTCAGAATAATCATTTCGAAAATCTATGACTGCTTTATGTGAATGAAAGGTTGTGTATAAAATGAGAGAAAATATTTACAAATTAACCTTAAAAATTTAAAAACAAGTTATGAATATATATTGTGACAATATTTTTCACTTTGTTTCACAATAATCACCTAGAAAATCTATGACTGTTTTAAGTGAATGAAAGGTTGGGTATAAAATGAGAGAAAATGTTCACGAATTACTCTTACAAAGTTAAAAACAAGTTATAAATATATTTTGTAACAATATTTTTCACTGTTTCAGAATAATAATTGTGAAAATCTATGACTGCTTTATGTGAATGAAAGTTTGTGTATAAAATGAGAGAAAATATTAAAAAATTAACCTTACAAAGTTAAACTTAATTAAATAAATATATTTTTGTGACAATATTTTTTTTACTTTGTTTCAGAAAATAATATTTTGTAAATCTGTATGACCGTTTAATGCGAATGAAAAGTGTATATAAAATGAAGAAAATTGTTTTACAAATTGACCTTAACAAAGTTAAAGAAACAAGTTTTAAATATATTGTTTACAATATGTTCACTTTGTTTGAGGGGGGGGGGGGAGGGATAATCATTTTTTTAAAGAAAAAAAAAAAAAATCTATGACCGTTTAAGTGAATAAAAAGTTTGTGTATAAAATGAGAGAAAATGTTAGGATTACCTTACAAAGTGAAAAACATTTATCAATATGTTTTGTGACAATATTTTTCACTTTGTTTCAGAATAATCATTTTGAAAATCTATGACTGTTTTATGTGAATGAAAGGTTGTGTATAAAATGAGAGAAAATGTTTACGAATTACCCTTACAAAGTTAAAAACAAGTTATAAATATATTTTGTGACAATATTTTTCGCTTTGTTTCAGAATAATAATTTAAAAATCTATGTGAATGAAAGGGTTTGTATAAAAAAGAATGAGAAATTTTTTTTTACATATATTATCGTGACAACGTCAAAATCAAATCATAAATATATTTATGAATTATTCATTTTTTATTTTTGTCCGAATAGATTTTATTCAGAGATTCTAAGACTTTTATGTGAATGTAGGGTTGTATTAGATAAAAGCAAATGTTTACAGTTGTTATATGTGGTTATAATATGTACTATATAGTTATGATAAAATACTGTCTACAGCTTTAGTAATTAATTTGTAACAATGTTATTTTTCAATTAGACAATAAATAAATGTTTGAACAACACAATGCCAGATGCTACTATATATAAAGGGAAAGAGTAACTAAATGTTCCCCATACTAGAAAAAGATAAATAAAAAACTACATAAATAAATAAATAAATAAATTAAGAAATAAATAAATAAATAAATACATAAATATGGAAATAAATAAATAAATAAAGAAATGAATAAATAAATAAATAAATAAATAAATAAATAAATAAATAAATAAATAATGAGAAAAATATACAGACAGATAAAAATGGTTTTATAGAAAAAACAAATAAATAACAAAAATATAAACAAATAATTAATAAAAAAGGCCTAAGAGCAGAAAGGCGTTAATCTTCGAATCTTGAGGCATCAGAAACAGACAAAGAGAGAGATCGACCACTTTTAAACCACTGCACAAAACGGTTTAAAATCTTCGTCAATAAAGTTAGCAGGCGCCCTGCCGCTGTGGCCGTGTGCACAATGCCAACAATATTCGATATAAAAGACGAGTGATACTGACGAAAAGTGAGGGAGAAGTGAGGGAGAAGTGAGGGAGGACAGGGAATTGTTGGAGGTGGGTTTTCGAGGAAAGGCCTCAGGACTGGATTAAAGAAAATGAGAGAGTTCAGTGAAGACAATGGGGCTCGGATCAGTTCGCTTGATGGCGGGAGGAGGAGGAGGAGGAGGAGGAGGAGGAGGAGGAGGAGGAGGAGAGGAGAGGAGAGAGAGAGAGAGAGAGAGAGAGAGAGAGAGAGAGAAGAAGGTGTACCTCAAAAGCATGAAGAGTATGTGTGGGAGAGAGAGAGAGAGAGAGAGAGAGAGCAGAGAGAGAAGGTATACCTCAAAGGAATGAAGAGTGTGTAGAGAGAGAGAGAGAGAGAGAGAGAGAGAGAGAGAGAGAAGGTATACCTGAAGGTAGTGAAGAAAGAGAGAGATGGTATACCTCAAAGTAAGGGAGAGAGAGAGAGAGAGAGAGAGAGAGAGAGAGAGAGAGAGAGAATTATCTAAATATCCAAAGAAGAAAATTCTGAAGAGATTATGCCTAAAAGTCGTAAAATGAGAGAGAGAGATTGTATACTCAAAGTAAGAAGAGAGAGAGAGAGAAGAGAGAGAGACTATCTAAAATATCCAAAGAAGAAAATGCTGAAGAGATTATGCTAAAAGTGATAGAGAGAGAGAGAGAGAGAGAGAGAGAGAGACATGATATATCTAAAATACATGAGATAAAAAGAAGATAAAAAACATTGACAATAGAAAAAAAGAGTAAACAAAAAACAGAACCCCACAGAATAAAAGGCGTATCGTCAACAAATGACTGAATAGTGGGAAAAGGTGAAAGGTGCCGCCTCAGTTACATCTGCTCAAGCCGTAAAGTAAAGCGTAAATTACGGGTGAAGAAGAACCAGGACGATAATGACGCGTATAGGAAGATATAATGACGAGCAGAAATGAAGGAAATGTGAAAAGAGAGATTATAACAGGGGAAGAAGATGAGTTCAGGAATTAACGGGAATCACAATGCAGTGGTAGAAAGATGAATATGGAATATACCAGGGAAAGAAGATGAGTTCAGGAATAAACGGGAATCACAATGAAGTGCTAGAAAGATGAATATGGAATATACCAGGGGAAGAAGATGAGTTCAGGAATAAACGGGAATCACGATGAAGTGGTAGAAAGATGATATATGGAATATACCAGGGGAAGAAGATGAGTTCAGGAATGATCAGGAATCACAATGAAGTGGCAGAAAGATGATACTTGAAAAGTACTTAATATGAAGAAGCAAAACAAGAAATAAAATAAAACAAAAATGCTTTCAATTTCTTCCATACTTTAGTATCTAAAGCTCATTTTAGAACCGTATTTGAATGATGTAATTTATTTCAAGAAAAAAATTATAATTCAATCAAAATTTCTATTCAATCATTATTGAATAAAAATGCAAAAGTAAATATAGAATTGACAGTTAACAGGCAGACCGGGAGAGGTGAATAGATAGCTTGAGAGAGAGAGAGAGAGAGAGAGAGAGAGAGAGAGAGAGAGAGAGTACTTACTTCTACAATCTAGGGAAAAGATTTTGGCATTTGATGCGGAAAAGATCGATACAGCGAGAGAGAGAGAGAGAGAGAGAGAGAGAGATAGTACTTACTTCTAAAATCCAGGGAAAATTTTTGACTTTCGAGGTGGAAAAGATAGATCAATCGATAGATAGATAAATATAGAGAGAGAGAGAAAGAGAGAGGGGGGTGGTGGGGTGGTGGTTGGGTGGTGGTTGAGAGAGGAGAGAGAGAGAGACCTGGGGTATGTAGGGGAGTGTCGTGTAGGAACGTGGGGCCCGGGTGGGGGTTGGGGGGGGGCCCCTAGGCCTGGCTGGCTGGCTGACAGAGTTCAAACATTTCCACTTGAAAGGAACTTTTTTTTTTTTTTTTTTTTTTTCCTCTTTGACCGAGTCGAATCCTTGATGGTGCATCAAGTGACTTCATCCACCTCACGTGCGATCGCTCTCACTTTCCCAGAGATCTCTGCCATGCACCAAAGGGGGAGGGGCGGGGGGGGGGGGGGGGGGGTTGCACCAAAGGGGGGGGGGCGTCCGGGGGGGGGGGGGGGGGGGGGGTGGACTATGGCGATTTCATGGAACTCCATTCTACTTCATAAAAGGTGCCGACACTCAGGGAGTGAGTCGCCAAGGGTATGGAGCGGCTCGACACTATCAGAGAAATTTCAACCGTTGCTTTTGTTTTGACCAAAAATTTCTTTTAGGGTTAAGTCCAAGTTTAATTAATTTTTTTAAACGTTTAACTTACACAGTTTTCTTTTTTTCTAGCTTGCACTATGAGAGAAATTTCAACTGCTTCAGTTATCCTTAAAGAATGAGGGTTTTAGGAATGTGTCCACTATAACCGTCGGGACTATGGAGTTTTTTTAAAACTTAATTCCAAGTTGAATTAGTTTCTTAAACGTTTAACCTACATAATTTTTATTTTTATTTAGCTCGAAATTATATAAAAAATAATTTCAATTGTTTCATTTATTCTTAAAGAACGAGTGTTTTAGGAGTGTGTCCACTATAACCGCTGGGACTATAGAGTTTTTCTATGTAGTAATTCCAAGCTTAAATAATTTTTCCTTTTTCAAAACTTTCAACTTGTATGGTTTTCACTTTTTTTTAGCTCGACCCTATGGAAGGAAAATAACCGTTTCATTTGTTTTTAAAACCGAGGTTATAGGATGTGTCGGCTTTTACCTTTGGGCCTGTGGA
>NC_061101.1:8341573-8351573 GCF_015104395.2 Macrobrachium nipponense | reverse complement strand
GCGTTAAATTCTCAGTTATACAGACTGGAATTCGTTAGTTGTTCTTCACTCCTTCACTCTTCTCTTAATTATGTCTTTCCTATTTCTTCTGTGTTTTTATTGATCACAAACTAACTGCGTTTTGTTATTAGAGTTTAGTTATTTTTCTAGAACTATTTTGCATAATTTGGTTCCTTGTGGAGCATCACAGTGGTCTCTGAATATCTCTGGACTCAGTTACTTTACTTGAACTATCTTTCTTGATGTCTTGAATTATTTTAGTCTGCAGGATATTCCATTCAGCAAGTGTTTTTTTTTTCTGCAAACTACCGCCCTACAGATATTCCATTCATCTAATCAATAGTAATGATAATAGATCATATCGAACTATTACACTTGACAATAAAAGAAAAAAAGGAAAAACAAACTAGGGAACAAATATAATTATGAAATCCAAGTACAGTTTGTCAGAATTGTTCGCTCACTTCGTCAGTGTGGACACCCTAGAAAGTGTTTCTACTGTATAGGGATTTCCTAAATATATTTATTTAATTATGAAAATATGTTAAATAAGTGTAAGTGAATGATGGAATCCATTTTCCTCTTGATCTATTCCATGCTCCCTGTTCAGTGAGGAGATATGAAAACGTACTTCCACTGTATGGGGGTTTCTTAAATAAATTTGTTTATCCATTAATGATATCTTCAATTATTGTTGGTGAATCATAGACAAAAATTCTTCCCTTGATCAATTCCACACTCCATTTTCCCCTTGATCTTTTCCATGCTCCTTGTTCAGTGAGGAGATATGAAAACTTGTTTCCACTGAATGGGGGTTTCTTGAACACATTTGTTTAACCATTAATAATATCTTTAATTATTGTTGGTGAATAAGAGACTAAATTCTTCCCTTGATCAATTCCAGACTCCATTTCCCCCCTTGATGTATGGTTGTTTTAAAAATATATTTGTTTAACCATTAAAAATATCTTAAATCGTTGTTGGTGAATCATAGACTCAAATTTTCCCTTGGTCAATTCTATATTCCATTTTCTCCACTGATGTATGGGAGTTTCTTAAATATATTTGTTTAACCATTAAAAATATCTTCAATCATTGTTGGTGAATCACAGACTCAAATTTTCCCTTGATCAATTCTATACTCCATTTTCTCCCTTGATGTATGGGGGTTTCTTAAATATATTTGTTTAACCATTAATAATATCTTCAATCATTGTTGGTGAATCATACACCAAACTTTCCCCCTTGATCAATTCCAGACTCCATTTCCCCCCTTGATGTATGGGAGTTTCTTAAATATATTTGTTTAACCATTGAAAATATCTTAAATCTTTGTTGGTGAATCATAGACTCAAATTTTCCACTTGATCAGTTCTAGACTCCATTTCCCCCCTTGATCTATTTCAGCTGTGGGCTCTGTCAGTTCGGGATGTGCGGAAATCGGACGCTGGATTGTACGAGTGTCAGCTGACCACACATCCGCCAACTTCGCTCTTCTTCACCCTTAATGTCGTAGGTAAGTCAGGCTAAAAAACGAAGAGGGAAAACGACTTTGTACAGACCCGCAGAGAAGCTAGGCTCTCCGGAGATGAAATCTCGCAAGGGTTCCTTACATAAATTTCGAAGAGACGAGGTTCCTTATGGATAAAATATCGTAAGGGTCCCTCACTCTAATTTCGAAGAGGATGCTGAAATAACACCCACATTCAACAAAAGGCTTCGTTCTCTATAGATAAAATATCATAAAGGTCCCATACACAAATGTCGAAGAGACGAGGTTCCTCATAGATAAAATATCGTAAGGCTCCCATACACAAATGTCGAAGTGACCAGGTCCTCATAGATAAAATATCGTAAGGCTCCCATACACAAATGTCGAAGTGACAAGGTTCCTTATAGATAAAATATCGTAAGGCTCCCATACACAAATGTCGAATAGACGAGGTTCCTTATGGATAAAATATCGTAAGGCTCCCAGACACAAATGTCAAAGAGGCGAGTTTCCTTATGGCTAAAATATCGTAAGGGTCCCATACACAAATGTCGAAGCGACGAGGTTCTTATAGATAAAATACCGCAAGGCTCGATACACAAATGTCGAAGAGACGAGATTCCATAAAGATGAAATATCGTAAGGCTCCCATGACTCTATTTTCGCCCAACAAAAGAATTCCAATCTTACTCCTCGCCCTGTTTAATCTATGGGAAACTTTTGGGCATGAAAAGTATAATTAGGAACCAGTTAACTTTTCTCCCCAAACTAGATTCCGACCTGCAGCCTTGTGAGATGAATTACAAAAGTTGGCCTGGGTTCCCGGTAACGTAGCTGGAGAGTATTTTATTTTAAAAATTCTTAAAAACTTACTACTGCGTTTCTGATAACTAAATTATCAAAGTTGTTCGATTAACTTTCAGAATCTAAATATTTATCAATAAGGATCTTGATTTTGGTAAGTTTAGAGCTTAATGTTACTAACATTTTCTAGAAAACGCTTTATTTTGTTTCTATGATCAAATTGTGGACATTGAGAAAAACGTTCCAGTCTCTCTCTCTCTCTCTCTCTCTCTCTCTCTCTCTCTCTCTCTCTCTCTCTCTCTCTCTCTCTCTCTTCCGCATATTTCATCCAGAGTTTTAATTCTTGAGTGTCATCCTCTCTCTCTCTCTCTCTCTCTCTCTCTCTCGTCTCTCTCTCTCATCTCTCTCTCTCTCTTACATTCCGCATATTTCATCCGGGCAGTTTTTAATTCTTGAATGTCATACCCTCTTCTCTCTCATTATATTCCTTATTTCATCCAGAGAGTTTTAATTCTTGAGTGTCATTCTCTCTCTCTCTCTCTCTCTCTCTCTCTCTCTCTCTCTCTCTCTCCTCTCTACTTTTGTATTCCGTATTTCATCCCAGAAACTCTTAATTCTTGAGTTTCATCCCCTCTCTGTCTCTGTCTGTCTGTCTGTCTGTCTGTCTGTCTCTCACTTATATTCCGCATATTTCATCCGGGCAGTTTTAATTCTTGAATGTCATACCCCCCGCCTCTCTCTCTCTCTCTCTCACTTATATTTCGTATTTCATCCAGAGTCTTAATTCTTGAGTTTCATCCCCTCTCTGTCTCTCTCTTTCTCTCTGTCTGTCTGTCTGTCTGTCTGTCTCTCTCTCTCTCTCTCTCTCTCTCTCTCTCTCTATCCCCATGTATAGGAATGCAGCAGAGTGTCAGGCACAAAATATGGGCATGCCACGAACGATCAGTTTCCCACCCATTCGTAAAAGCGTTCGCAATTGGAACGCATTGCACCGCTGTCTACGTACGTTCAATGTCGCTCCCTTCCTTTCAGTAATACGTCATTCGCTTTACCAGGGCGAAATGCCATGACGGAAGGTTTCAGGAAAGGTTAGGAGTAATTCACTTACGCGACAACACGTGACGGACGCAGAGAGAGAGAGAGAGAGAGAGAGAGAGAGAGAGAGAGAGAGTTTCTCTCTCTCTCTCTCTCCTCTCTCAGTCTCTGTAAAATTGGAAAGCCAGAAACGCTTCAGGATTTTGCTTCACTCTCTCTCTCTTGTTTCTGTAAAATTTGGAAAGCCAGAAACACTTCAGGCATTTGTTTCCACCCTCTCTCTCTCTCCACTTAAACCTACTAGTACTTTGCAAATCCCCCCAAAAACCCCCTAAAACCCACATCTCCCCCCCCACCCCCCCCCCCAAAAAAAAAAAAAAAAAAAAAAAAAAAAAACGTCAAAACCCGGCTCTCCATCCATTGCAGAAGCCCGAGCCGTCATCCAGGGAGGGCAGGAGGTACACGTCCACACGGGAGTCAAGTTGAAGCTGCACTGCAAGGTGGAATTGGCCACCCAGCCTCCCCAGTACATCTTCTGGTACCACAACAACACGATGGTCAACTTCGAGCACAGTCGTCCGCTCAAGGTGGTCGGGGACGAGTTCAGCAGCACCCTGATCATCTCCAACCTCACCTGGGAGGATGCTGGGTCATACACCTGCGAAGCTCACAAAGCTCATCCGGCTAATATCACCATGCACGTCATTGGAGGTGAGGTTAAGTGTGGGTTGGGTTGGGTTAAGGCTAGTGAGGTGGGCTGTGTGACGGAGAGAATTTTTGTTATAGTGTGATCAATGTAACGGGTTGGTTTGTGGTTACAAGGAATAGGTTGGTAATGGGACATCTGTGCATTAAGTGGGTGTGGGTTTCTGTTGGTAATGTTTCTTAATTCTTTTGCATAGCACACATTAGGAGTTAGTGTATTATATTTATATTATATATATTATATATATATATATATATATATATATATATATATATATATATATATATATCTATATATATATATTATGACTTTTTGCATGGCACCATTAGGCGTCAGTATTACATATTATTATATATATATATATATATATATTATATATATATATATATATATATATATATATATATATATAATATATATATATCTATATATATATATAATATATATATATATATATATATATATATATATATATATATATATATATATATATATATATATAGATATAAATATACACACACACACACACACACACACACACACACATATATATATATATATTATATATGTATATATATATATATATATATATATATCGTATACATGTAGCCATGTTAACGTATAGGCATACAAAATTAACATCTAAATATATATGTATATAACTTCAAAAGTCAAAAACTGCCACACTCAAAACAAAACAAAATCATATTTACCACAATCGCTTCTACATTTCATTTCAATCTACAATGAACGAAAATGCTCCTGAAGTTTCTAAACTTCTAAACTTTCCATTATTTTCTCAGGGAGTTGGAGGCAGTTTTTATTTGTTCTGTTTTTAGTTAAATAACAACGACAAAAAAACAAAAAAACAATTGTTAACTCTCCCCGTGACAGAAAACATTCAAGGGCTGGTATCATTGTTTAGCAAATTTCAGTCGTGTCCCTTTCTCGAGAACCTCGAGTTCAGGGAACAATAACGAGGCCATTTTTAGTCGGCAATAAAAGCATAGGATATCTTATTGTTTCTCTCTTTACGTTGCATTGTTACGACAAGGAGGGACTAAGACTCATTGTTACTCGGGACAAAACACTCTTCCCCTTGCATTTATTATTTGGAGAGCTTCATACGCATACCAGAAGGCAGATTGGCTTGTATGATTGTGTTTTAGTGGAGTTTGTATGTATAGGTACACACGGGCATAAACATACACACTTAATCACATATTACATGCATTCATTCCTGCCTAATAAAATGTGCAAATAAAGGCATTATTATTTTTATTATTATTATTATTTTATTATTGATTATTATTATTATTATTTCAAAGTCTCTATCATCCCTGTCCGGGTCTCATTTGTCTTAAAAAAACTGTTTCGATGGAAGTATGGATATATATCTATATCTATATATATAATATTAATCTATATATATATATCTATATTATAAATAATATATATAATAATATATATTTCTGTCTCTACCATACAAGACAGTTTCTGTAGTAATTCAGGTAGAGTTTTCTGTTTCACAGACAGAGTTTCTGCACTAATTCCAGTAATAAGAGATCTATTTTAAAGACAAATTATGTAGAAATTCATTTGGCTCTGTTCAAAGTCCTGCATAACCATTTCAGGTCCTGCTAAAAAGTGAGCCTTTTCATATTCCAATGAATTGACCTATTTTCTTGAATTTAAGGGATTGTAATGCCTCTGTTCGAGATAGGAATGCATCTCACACACACACACACACAATATATACAGATATATATATATATATATATATATGTATATATGTGATTGGTTAAAAAACTTTTCTGTTATAACAGAATTCCATTTTAATAAAAGGAGCCCATAATAAAGCCAAAATATATAGAGAAATATACTATATATCAGAGACTGCTGTCTCTGAAATATAGTACATTCTCTCTATAGTTTGGCGTTTATGAGCTCCTTTTATTAGATAGATATATAAATATAAATATATATATATATATATATATATATATATATATATATATGTATATATATATATATATATATATATATATATATATATATATATATATATATATATATCTACATATATATATATATATATATATATATATATATATATATATATATATATATATATATTATATATATATATATATATATATAGATAGACATATATATATATATATATATATATATATATATATATATATATATATATATATATATATATATATATATATATATATATATATATATATATATATATATATATATATATATATATATATATATATATATATAGTATATATATATATATATATATATATATATATATATATATATATATATATATATATATATATATATATATAGATATATATATATATATATATATATATATATATATATATATATAAATCTTATATATATATATGTGTGTGTGTGTGTATATATATATATATATATATATATATATATATATATATATATATATATATATTCTGATCAATCAATTGAGTGAAGGACTATATATAATTCAAACTGCTTCCATTCTTCATATCCCAATGAACCAATGTATTTATACTTGAAACTAGGGATTTAATGCCTCTGTCCCAGCTAAGAATACATCTTGTCTTTAATCCTCAACTGTTTCTATTCTTCCCCTGCAGAGGAAAAGCACGCAGCACTCCACAAGGACAACGGGGTGAGCGACGAGGCCTGCACCCTCACATCCACCTATGACGACGCCCTCAGAACCGCTCTGCTGGTCCTCTGGGCCACTTACACTTACGGGGAAAATTTTAGGGGGTTCCTGCGACTCTGGAGTCTGCGGTGATGTGTTACTCCCCCCTGATCAAAAGAGAGAATGGTGTTCTGTGTCGTCAGTCAATACGATCCCGTATTGGACTGATTTGTAAACAATAACCGCTGGAAAGGTTTTTTTTTTTTCTTGCCTTTAATGTAAAGATGTCCCGAGGGAAACAGACCTATACTATACTATACCGGAGAACTTACGTGCTCTGGGACGTATTCATGTGTAAAAGGAACATCTCTCGTGCAGCAGAAATATATAATATTATATATAAATATAATCTTTATATGGAAGACACCTCAGAAAACTTTATACCTTAATGCATAAGAATTCCCAGAATTCGGACGATTCCTAATTTTGGAAGCACTAACAAATCTGATAAGAGTGTTGTATTTTTTGTGTATATATAAAAAATATATATATCGGTCACCAAAAAAAAAATAAAAGTGAATCATACATCAGTGTAAGCTAACTTCAACTTCGTGAATAAATGGTTAATATATCCATGTGTTAACTCACTGTCAAGCTATACGCAAGTATATCTGTGTATCAGGGACAATAAGTTGCTGAAATTCGTTCGTATTTTGTTCGTCGAAGACTGATAGGTTCGTATTTATCTCCCGTCTAAGTTTGCGAAGCAGAAGGGAATATTTCGTGATAAACAGATAGTGAAAGAGAGAAAGAGAGAGTTGTCCAAAAATAGCCAACCGATTCGAAGCCAGAGAGAATGAAAGGGATAGATATGATAACCGTGCTTATACACTTTGCTGAGAGAGAGAGAGAGAGAGAGAGAGAGAGAGAGAGAGAGAGAGAGAGAGATTATCACAAGCCTTTGACAGGGCTGGCTGGACGAGGATTATTTTGAGAAAAAAAAAATGTCTGTGTTGATTAATTTTTTCACGCATATATATTTGTAAATGGATTCATTGTTTTAACTTGTATATATATATATATATATATATATATATATATATATATATATATATATATATATATATATATATATATATATTTACATATATATATAGTATGTTTTCCTACATATAAGCACCTATTTCAAGCGCAAATCTAACTGGAATCAGCTCAAAATGCTCGTACAATATATATATATATATATATATATATATATATATATATATATAGTATATATATATATATATATATATATATATATATATATATATATATATATATCTATATATATATATATACGGCGGTTGGCTTTCTCGTCTAAAATAAAATATAAATATGCCATGCTGGTAAAGCTATAATATACAGAAAATTCTTAAATGTCATAAATATAAACGTCACTAAGAAAATGTTAAGTTTATAATATAAAATTCTTATGGTATCTTTTGTTCTATTAATAACAATGAAATTGTGGTCGATTTTATTTTCTTATCTCTGCAACTTAATCCGAAAATTGTACCACTTTTAACTATCTACCATTCTTATAAGGACGTTATCTCATTTTATACAAATTCCCGCTACCTCTCATAATGAGCTTAAGACATTCCCGCAATTGGCCGGGGATGATGATTCCTCCTTCTCCTTACCAAGGAGATGATAATATGGTCTGATAGAATCGATAGCGCTTCGTTTAAGCAGCTAACTGGCTCATTAAGACGCTTGGAGCATTTGGGAACAAATGCCACTCGAGACTTTTATGAAGGTGGAATAGCTTCTTGGATGATGGGGTCTGTGGTACAGTGTGAAATATTTGGAATGCAAAGAGGGTGGTGGACGATTCGAAGGTCGAGGTAAGGATCTGTGAAAGATGTGATGTTGCTGGATGCGTTCTGTACGATTCTGAAAGGATATACATTTTTTTTTTTTTTTTTAATGTTGTGGGAGGTTGTTCATTGGAAAATATTGGAGTTAGTCAGGAAGCTAATGATTCAATTGGCTTCATTAATCTAGGTTTTTCTCTCATCAAAAATTCTTTGGGAACAAAGTTTCATAAGTAAGTTTCATTAAGACTTCCTGAACATTTACATGACGCAAAATCTCGCTCTTTTCTAACCAAACCAAAACATGTTTATGTACATGACCACAAAAAAACCAAAATAAATCAAATGTGCCCATAGTAGCGAATCGCTCTCTTGCTTTAGTTTTATTTTCTTATCTCTCATCCTTCTAGTTATTATTACATTCTTTGTGTTATATCGTACATTCTTACGCTTATTAAAGGACATTCATTATCAACGCTCATTCAGTTACTTAAATTGATGCCTTACATATGAACCACTCAATGACATGGCTCTCAGTGGCTGCCATAGCTGATGCATGAGGTCTAAATTTGATTTATTCATATGAATGTTTTACTTCAATAACTTCACGAAAATTATCATCAATTTCTATAATAAAAAATAGTTTGAATTCAATCGCATAAAACATTCAATAACAAAGAAGTCACATTTTTCATACTTGCCTGCCTTTGAATTATGATGGCAGAGTAAGTCAGTCTAATCTGTAATTAGGCTCATTCAATCACAAAGGAAAACAGAGTACATAGAAATATAATTGACGCGGTATATAACCGGTAATTGCGTCAATTCTGACATTTATATTGCGTGTAATAAAAAACGATTATATATTTTGGCTGTCATTTGTCTTTATTTCCCACACCCCGTTTATTCAGAGTAATTACCTTATGAATTTTTAAATTTTATGCTGCTTTAAGGTGCGACCAATTTCAAGCCATTAAGAATATATTTTTTTTATTTTTTTTCTCTGTGGCCTTTTCCTTAATATGAATATATTTTCTCTTCCCCGCGATGAAAAAGAATAAAAAATAAACGCACGTTAGTGGAAGCAATTTTACCTGCACCAAAAGTATGCTAATACTCATTTGCAGTATTGCCCCCCCCCCCCCCCCTCTCTCTCTCTCTCTCATACACACACACACGCACACATGCAAAACACTCATACCAACATTCAGAAAGAGAAACATACATCCAATCTCTCTCTCTCTCTCTCTCTCTCTCTCTCTCTCTCTCTCTCTCATACACATACACGTATATGGAACAAACGCACACATAAACCACCTACTCCCTATATCTCTCTCTCTCTCTTTCTCTCACGCTTAACACAAACACACACACCCACTCTCTCTCTCTCTCTCTCTCTCACACACACACACACACACATACAC
>NC_061101.1:8326573-8336573 GCF_015104395.2 Macrobrachium nipponense | reverse complement strand
TACCCAAGACGCTTTGCACAGTTGATTCTCTCTCTCTCTCTCCTCCGTTTTGTAATTCATTCCCAGGGTCATCACACACACACACTATTCGGCTCTAATTTGTCTTTTTTCCTTTCCTTGTTCCTCCTGGGGGCACAATGCACCTCGCGAGGAGGGCGATAATACCACCTGAATTCACCTCCCCCCCTTCTCTCCCCCCCCCCCCCCCCGCCCCCCTACACACACAAAAAAAAATCCCAACCCATTCTTCAAGGAAATAAGAATATAGTTTCCCCTGTTTCCACATTGTTGTGAAACTATTTGCATCGAAGCACGACCACACGACCACCCAGGGGGCGACTGGGGGAGGGGAGAGAAAGGAACACGAAAGGCCCCCCCCCCCCAACACCCTCGTTTCATTTCAATTTTTGGGAGAGAAATAAAAGAAATAAAAAGAAGAATGAGAGGGAAAAAAATGAACAGATACGGAGGGAAGAATGACGCTTAAGACTCTCGCTTGCTCCGTAGTGTTTCGTGGTTGGGGAGGTTATGTTTTCCCGACATGGGGAGATAAGTTCCTCCAGCAAAGTCGTTTGAGACTCTGGAGCTCGTTTTGAAAGGGCACCGAGTTCCGTTATAAATACTTGCTTATTTGCCAGGTTTACCAGGTTACGGGAGATGTTTTACGTTTACGAAGTTGAGTCGATAGATTGGTCATTTTATTGTTATTGAATGGGAAATTCTAAGTCCAGTGAGGGAAGTAATAATAATAATAATAATAATAATATAATAATAATAATAATAATAATAATAATATAATAATAATTATAATTAAATAAATAAATAGATAAATAAACAGAATATTTCAGTATTATTGAAACCCATTACAAATACTTATATCGAACTTACTTAAATACTTCCAAATTTAGTTAATTTAATTTTGTTCTTAATCTCTCAGAGTTTTGACAATTATTATCTGATAATTGTCATCATATATTGATAGCTCCCCCTCATCTTAACAGCAATTTTCGATCATTTTCATTCTCACATCTCAGATCATTAAGTTAACATTTTGTATTCTGATTATCAGTATGTCCTCTCTCTCTCTCTCTCTCTCTCTCTCTCTCTCTCTCTCTCTCTCTCTCCTTGTCTCTGTTTCCGTTTCCATGTCTCTGTCTCCGTATCAGTCTGTCTGTCTTCCTCTCCCCCCATCTCTCACCCCTCTCTCTGTCTGCCTCTCTCTCTCTCCCTCTGTTTCTCTCTCACCCCCTCCTCTCTCTCTCTCTCTCTTTTGCTTTGACTCTGTTTCTGTTTCTATGTCTCTGTCTCTGTTTATCTGTCTTCCTAACCCCCAACTCTCGCTCCCCCACCTCTCTCTCTCTCTCTCTCTCTCTCTCTCTCTCCCAAGTACATTTACACGAGTCAAAGAACATAAAAGGGGCACCAGCGATAATGCAACTTGTCTGTTGGAAGATCGTTTCGACTCCTCAAAGACTTTGCCGGAGAGAGAGAGAGAGAGAGAGAGAGAGAGAGAGAGAGAGAGAGAGAGAGACTAATAGACTTGCAAAGGTATTCGGGTGGAATGAGGGTTGTGGGGGGGGGGGGGGGGGTCCGCTTTTCACTGCTAACAACGCCTGTTGTGAAGTTCGCTTGTCGCCAGAAGTAATACAACAATGTTTTTTCTTTTCTGTTTTCTTTTGTTGCAGACTCTCGGAGTTGAGAATGAATTTTGTTTGTGTCGATGGTATTCATTTTGTACGGCTATTACTACTATTACTACTACTACTTCTACCACTAATAATAATAATAATAAAATAATAATAATAATAATAATAATAATAATAATAATAATAATAATAATAAAGGAGGAGATATAAAACACCAAGAGATGAAGGACACGATCAGGAAAGAATATATGCAGAGACTCAAGGCGATACTCAAGTCAAAACTCAACGCCGGAAAATATGATAAAAGCCATAAACACATGGGCAGTGCCAGTAATCAGATACAGCGCAAGGAATAGTGGAATGGACGAAGGCAGAACTCCGCAGCATAGATCAGAAAACCAGGAAACAAATGACAATACACAAAGCACTACACCCAAGAGCAAATACGGACAGACTATACATAACACGAAAGGAAGGAGGAGAGGACTACTAAGTATAGAGGACTGCGTCAACATTGAAAACAGAGCACTGGGGGCAATATCTGAAAACCAGTGAAGACGAGTGGCTAAAGAGTGCAATGGAAGAAGGACTAATAAAAGTAGACGAAGACCCAGAAATATACATAGACAAGAGAAAGACAGAAAGAACAGAGGACTGGCACAACAAACCAATGCACGGACAATACTGAGACAGACTAAAGAAACTAGCCAGCGATGACAATTGGCAATGGCTACAGAGGGGAGAGCTAAAGAAGGAAACTGAAGGAATGATAACAGCGGCACAAGATCAGGCCCTAAGAACCAGATATGTTCAAAGTACGATAGACGGAAATAAACATCTCTCCATATGTAGGAAGTGCAATACGAAAAAATGAAACATAACCACATAGCAAGTGATGCCCGGCACTTGCACAGAACCAGTACAAAAAGAGGCATGATTCAGTGGCAAAGCCCTCCACTGGAGCCTGTGCAAGAAACATCAGCTACCTTGCAGTAATAAGTGGTACGAGCACCAACCTGAGGGAGTGATAGAAAACGATCAGGCAAAGATCCTCTGGGACTATGGATAATCAGAACGGATAGGGTGATACGTGCAAATAGGCCAGACGTGACGTTGATTGACAAAGTCAAGAAGAAAGTATCACTCATTGATGTCGCAATACCATGGGACACCAGAGTTGAATAGAAAGAGAGGGAAAAAATGGATAATTATCAAGATCTGAAAATAGAAATAAGAAGAATATGGGATATGCCAGTGGAAATCGTACCCATAATCATAGGAGCACTAGGCACGATCCCAAGATCCCTGAAAAGGAATCTAGAAAAACTAGAGGCTGAAGTAGCCCCAGGTCTCATGCAGAAGAGTGTGATCCTAGAAACGGCACACATAGTAAGAAAAGTGATGGACTCCTAAGGAGGCAGGATGCAACCGGAACCCCACACTATAAATACCACCCAGTCGAATTGGAGGACTGTTGATAGAGCATAAGCTAATAATAATAATAATAAAAATAATAATGTGGCGCCGTGGAGGAGTTGGTTAGGTCGTCAATAGACTTAAGTCAAGTTAAGCAACATTGGGGCTGGTCAATCGTTGAGTAGACTGGGTTAAATAGCAAAACTGAGCAATGATGGAAAGAAATGAAGGAATAAACGACAACGACGTAAATGGAACCTCTGGCAACAGAGGAGCCTCGTCCGGCAAACCAGTATTCAACCCAATTGTAGGGGAAGGACGGTCAGGTACTTGGAGGTCGTCATCCAGCAACTGATCACCACAACGACAGCAATCAACAGCCTGAGATTGGAGCTACAGAGGCAAAAAGGAAGAAATGGACAAGAGAAGAAAATAAGGAAATATGGAGATGCTACATCAGAAGCAACCCGACGGAGAGAGGATATAGAAGAAGATTGATCAACATCTGGAATGAGAGGAATAACACCCCCCAAACAGAGCAGAGGCTGGCAGACCAAGTAAGGAACATAAGAAAAAGAACTGGCTCTCCCCAACAGAAAGAGAAGAACTGGAAAGGGAAATGTCACACGACAACGAATTACACGAAGATGAAACTGAGAGACGGATGCCACAGAAGACGACAGGAGGATGAAGTATCAAACAACGACACACGAAGAAACACCGACGAAGTAACAGAGAGGACGGAATGGGTAGAAAAGATTAGACAATGGATGGAGCCAGATACGAGAGAACAAAGATCCCCTCCATGAAAGCCTACAACACCAAGAAATTAAGGGAGAAAACAAGTGAGGTCAATGAAATAATGGGCCTAATACACAAACCACCAGTATCACAGAAACAAATAACTTGACATATGCAGGAGCAAGATTAGTAGCAGAACTGATGGGGATTCGAACACCAACACCACCGCAAAAAACCAACCAATTCGAACACCCAAACACCCCACCTGAAACCAAAACAGCAACCTCCTTGGAAAAGGCGCCTGGAAAGCAAATCATGGTGATGAGATCTGACTTGAGTAAACTGAAAGAGATGGCAGAAAAAGGCTAAGAAGCAAGAAAACAAGGGAGGAAACTCAACGAGAAATACAAAGTACAAGAGAGGGGACTAAACAACACAACTAGAAGATGTAAAACAGAGGCTTAAGGCCAAAGCACACAAGATCCAACGGTACACGAACAGGAATAAGGGATACCAACAGAACAAACTATTCGGACCAACCAGAAAAGACTATACAGCCAACTAAGAGGGGAAGACAACCACCCAGAAATTCCTGAAGCCGAACCAAGTAAGAGACTATGGGAAAACATATGGAGCAATCCGGTATCACACAACAAACATGCAACATGAGTCCAGGAAGTCAAGGAAGAAGAAACAGGGAGAATAAAGAAAGATTCACAGACATCACGACAGACACAGTCAGACACCAACTAAAGAAAATGCCAAACTGGAAAGCCCCCAGGTCCCGATGAAGTCCATGGATACTGGCTCAAAAAACTTCAAGGCCCTACACCCACGAATAGCAGAACAACTCCAGCATTGTATCTCAAATCACCAAGCACCCAAATGGATGACCACAGGAAGAACATCCTTAGTACAAAAAGACAAGAGTAAGGGAAATATAGCCAGTAACTACAGGCCTATCACCTGCCTACCAATAATGTGGAAGTTACTAACAGGTATCATCAGTGAAAGGCTATACAACTACCTAGAGGAGACAAACACCATCCCCCACCAACAGAAAGGCTGCAGAAGGAAGTGTAGGGGCACAAAAGACCAGCTCCTGATAGACAAAATGGTAATGATGAACAGTAGGAGAAGGAAACCACCTAAGCATGGCATGGATAGACTATAAAGAAAGCCTTCGACATGATACCACACACATGGCTAATAGAATGCCTGAAAATATATGGGGCAGAGGAAAACACCATCAGCTTCTTCAAAAATACAATGCGCAACTGGAATACAATACTTACAAGCTCTGGAATAAGACTAGCAGAGGTTAATATCAGGAGAGGGATCTTCCAGGGCGACTCACTGTCCCCACTACTCTTCGTAGTAGCCATAATTCCCATGACAAAAGTACTACAGAAGATGGATGCCGGGTACCAACTCAAGAAAAGAGGCAACAAAATCAACCATCTGATGTTCATGGACGACATCAAGCTGTATGGTAAGAGCATCAAGGAAATAGATACCCTAATCCAGACTGTAAGGATTGTATCTGGGGACATCAGGATGGAGTTTGGAATAGAAAAAATGCGCCTTAGTCAACATACAAAAGGCAAAGTAACGAGAACTGAAGGGATAAGCTACCAGATGGGAGCAACATCAAACACATAGATGAGGACGGATACAAATACATGGGAATAATGGAAGGAGGAGATATAAAACACCAAGAGATGAAGGACACGATCAGGAAAGAATATATGCAGAGACTCAAGGCGATACTCAAGTCAAAACTCAACGCCGGAAATATGATAAAGCCATAAACACATGGGCAGTGCCAGTAATCAGATACAGCGCAGGAATAGTGGAATGGACGAAGGCAGAACTCCGCAGCATTGATCAGAAAACCAGGAAACAAATGACAATACACAAAGCAACTACACCCAAGAGCAAATACGGACAGACTATATATAACTCGAAAGGAAGGAGGGAGGAGGACTACTAAGTATAGAGGACTGCGTCAACATCGAAAACAGAGCACTGGGGCAATATCTGAAAACCAGTGAGACGAGTGGCTAAAGAGTGCATGGGAAGAAGGACTAATAAAAGTAGACGAAGACCCAGAAATATACAGACAGGAGAAAGACGAAGAACAGAGGACTGGCACAACAAACCAATGCACGGACAATACATGAGACAGACTAAAGAACTAGCCAGCGATGACAATTGGCAATGGCTACAGAGGGGAGAGCTCAAGAAGGAAACTGACGGAATGATACAGCGGCACAAGATCAGGCCCTAAGAACCAGATATGTTCAAAGTACGATAGACCGAAATAACATCTCTCCCATATGTAGGAAGTGCAATACGAAAAATGAAACCATAAACCACATAGCAAGTGATGTCCGGCACTTGCACAGAACCAGTACAAAAAGAGGCATGATTCAGTGGCAAAAGCCCTCCACTGGAGCCTGTGCAAGAAACATCAGCTACCTTGCAGTAATAAGTGGTACGAGCACCAACCTGAAGGAGTGATAGAAAAACGATCAGGCAAAGATCCTCTGGGACTATGTATCAGAACGGATAGGGTGATACGTGCAAACAGACCAGACGTGACGTTGATTGACAAAGTCAAGAAGAAAGTATCACTCATTGATGTCACAATACCATGGGACACCAGAGTTGAAGAGAAAGAGAGGGATAGATAAGTATCAAGATCTGAAAATAGAAATAAGAAGGATATGGGATATGCCAGTGGAAATCGTACCCATAATCATAGGAGCACTAGGCACGATCCCAAGATCCCAGAAAAGGAATCTAGAAAAACTAGAGGCTGAAGTAGCTCCAGGACTCATGCAGAAGAGTGTGATCCTAGAAACGGCACACATAGTAAGAAAAGTGATGGACTCCTAAGGAGGCAGGATGCAACCCGGAACCCCACACTATAAATACCGGTCGAATTGGAGGACTGTGATAGAGCAAAAAAAAAAAAAAAAAAAAAAAAAAAAAAAAAAACAAATAATCATTATTATTATTATTATTATTATTATTATATTCATTATTATATTATTATTATTATTATTATTATTATATTATCATCATTATTATTATTAAAAAGAATGGCAGAATTAAACGAGTTGATTTTATATTGTTTTTTCTGTTTCTTTACAATTCGCTTCTCAGGCTCAGCGATATTCTGAGAAACTGTCCAATATTCGTATTGAGAATTTAAAAAAATTATAAGTTATAATTTTTTTTTTAAATTCCTAATAGGAATATTGGACAGTTACTCAGAAATACCGCTGAGCCATAGAAGAGAATTGTAAGGAAAATAGAAAAAATAATATATGAAATCAACTCGCTTTATTCTGCCATTCTTTTCAAAAATATTTGCCAAAAGAGGGTCTTCTGCCAATATATTATTATTATTATTATTATTATTATTATTATTATTATTATTATTCTTATTATTATTATTATTATTATTTGAGGTCCAAATTCGATGGTATTGACGAATCTTCCTCAAATTCTTCCCAGATCAAAATAATAATATTTCTGCTTAAAAATAAATGCAGAGAAGAAAAAGGTATATTAATGAGACAAATAGAGTAACTTGATATTATTTTGTTTTCCAGAACAAGCAATGGAAAAATAGATATGAAAAACGCACTTTACCCAACGATAGCCACCAAGCAACCCAAAGGCTCTTCAACTTCTGCTGTATCTTTTATTTAGGTACCATAATTCTTTTTTTTTTTTTCCTTTTATTCCTTATATCCATCCGGGTAACAGGGTTACTACCTGTGTCTCTGTCAAGTTCCCAGACATACGTCAGTTTAAACGGGACAGGGAATCGATTATGAAGGATGGCAATATCCAAATTGAAAGGGCAGTCACAAAAGTCACAAATCCTTTTTGCTCTGAGCCCTTTTGTGGAAGTGTGTGTGTGTGTGTGAAAGTAATGGAAGCTTGGGCTATGAATCTATAGTCGATATATATAATACAAATATATATATATATATATATATATATATATATATAATATATATATATATATATATATATATATATATATCTATATAGTATTATCTATCTATCTATCTATCTATATATATATATATATATATATATATATATATATATATATATATATATATATATATATATATATATATATATATATATGACTGGTAAAAATGTTCTGTAACAACAGAATTCCATCTAATAAAAGGAGCCCATAAAAACTCCAAAATGTAGAGAGAAAAGTACTATATTTCAGAGACTGCTGTCTCTCTCTTCAGGTATATGAATGAGAAAAGTTTACAGAAAAGGTGGTATTTATACCAAGAGATTCGTCCACAAGTAAGCCAATTTAGGTCACCCCACTGATAATCTTCCTTTAATCTTCTTAAGCGTTGGTTGAATGAAACACTGCGTCGACGATATCTGATGTCCAATTCCCTTTTGAGATGTTCATTACTGCTTCTCTTTATTAAGGCCGATTCCATCATTTGACTCTTGTACGGCAGTTGCTGCTATAAATTACACGTGACATATTCCAGTTTATTCTATGGTTATGTTCATTTATATGGTTGAAAATAGCCAAGTTCTGTTGTCCATACCTAACATCGGATTTACAGGTAAATCACTTCCCCAGAGATTAATACAACACAAACGTTCAGTTAGGTATGGACAACAGAACTCGGCTATTTTCAACCATATAAATGAACATAACCATAGAATAAACTGGAATATCTTCTTCCTAGCTTAAACCCATTTTTATATGGGGTCGCCATTACGAATGAGTCGTCTCCATCGATTTTCTGTCTTGTGCCTCGTTCTCATTTATACCTTTCAATTCCATATCTTCCCTTACACAATCACGCCATCTCTTTCTTGGTCTTCCCTTCTTCCTTCTACCCTGCACTTCCATTTCCATCGTATGTCTTCCAACATGACGTTCCTCCTTCGTAACAGGTGTCCATACCATCGAAGCCTTCCTTCCTGTATTTTCTTCGATATTTCAGCTACCTTTGTTGATCCTCTTTATATACTCATTTCTAATCCTATCTTCCTTTGTTACTCCCGATCCACTCAACATTCATTTCGCTACATCCATCTTCAACATTCTCCATCTGTACACATCTTTCTTCTCCTCTTTTTCATACTTGCCGTTTCTGTTCCATATAACATTGCTGGTCTGACCACCGTCCTATGGAACTTTCCTTTCAATTTCAGAGGGACCTTCTTGTCACAGAGGACCCTTGATGCAGACCTCCAGTTATTCCTGAATTCGGTGTCTCACCTCTTGGTCCATGCTTCCACTATCCTCCAATACGGACCTAAGTACTTGACTTCTGTACTTTCTTTATTTCTTCCCCACCCAATCTTATGCTACTTCCACCGTCTCAGTAATACTAGAACACATATATTCTGTTTTTGATCTGCTTATTCTCATTCCTCTCTCCTCAAGTGCTGCTCTCACCTCTTCAACCTCCCCTCCAACTCCTCCCCCCTCCCCTCTAACACAACACAATGTCATCCGCGTATAATATGCACCATGGCACTGCTTCTCTAACATCCCTGGTCATTACATCCATCACGATGTTGAAGATGAATGGGCTAAGTGCTGACCCCTGGTGTAATCCAACTCCTATCTCAAATCCATCCGTCTCACCAACACTACTCCTCACTCTAGTATACACATTCCTGTACATCTCCTGAATAATTCTGACATACTTTTCCGGCACCATCTTCTCCCTCAAACATCTCCATATTTCTTGCCTTGGCACTCTGTCATAGGCCTTTTCAAGGTCTATGAATACCAGATGCAGGTCTCGTTGTTTTTCTCTGAATTTCTCCATTAGCTGCCTTATGCAAAATATTCCATCCGTTGTGCCGCTTCCGCTTCCCTTCATAAATCCTAACTGTTCCTTCCCTATTCTAACTTCTCTCTCAGCCTGCTATCTATGATTCTTTCCAAAATCTTCAACGTGTGAGACATTAGTTTTATACCTCTATAATTACTGCATTCCTGAACATCACCTTTACCTTTAAATATAGGTATCAATATGCTTTCCCGCCATTCTTCTGGTATCTTTTCCTGTTCGAATATTTTTACCATCAGATCATACAAGATGTCTACCCCTTCCTCTCCTAAGGCTTTCCAAACTTCGACTGGGATTAAGTCAGGTCCTGTTGCCTTCCCA
>NC_061101.1:8315798-8320798 GCF_015104395.2 Macrobrachium nipponense | reverse complement strand
CAACTAAGGTGCTGGAATAGGGAATTAGTTTTGTAGCCTAAAGAATAAATGGGATCCTGTGACGTTCTTCATCTAGTGTGAAGATTTGACGATTTCCTTTGTGGGTTCTATCATTTTTTTAATTGAAGTTTGTGTGAAAAAAAACTCGCATCTGCTAATGCTTTTATCGTTAGTTTGCCTTAGAGAGAGAGAGAGAGAGAGAGAGAGAGAGAGAGAGAGAGAGAGAGAGAGAGAGAGAGTAAAAAAAATTTTTCCATCTCTGATGAAGTTGTATGAACGCGGACCAGTAGTTGAACATAGCTGTAATTTTCTCTTCCTCTGCCAACTATGTCCTCCAGTCTTGACTGCATCCCTCTGCAGTCGACTGCATCCCAGATACGAAATTTTCAGCTTAGGTAAACAGAGGCACAGTGTGCCGGAGACAATTTGCCAAAAAATACCAATTTTCACCATAAGGAAGAGCCGAGACTTCTGACTTCTGGGAAGGAGGGAGATCAAAGACAGACAGACAGGCAATTAGATTGAGAACCAGACAGACAGACAATTAAACCGAGAACCATACATACAGACAGACAGAAAGGGTGACTGACAGAAAGACATACACACATAAGGGCCAGAGACAGACACATAAACAGGAAAATTAGCAGACAGATACACACACACAGAGGCCAGAGAAACAGAAAGGCTCGTGGATAAGGGGATATGGATCCAGAAACAGACAGGCAGTCAGAGGACAAGCAACAGACAAAGACACAGACCTCAGACATTATCCAAACAACCCCTTCCCCCTCTCCCTCCCCGGGCAGCACATCCAAAAAAGAATGAACTCCAAGGAAACACCTGCAGACAAGAAAGACGCGAAGACGGCAAATGACGGAAGGCTGGGAAAAGGCGAGTCAGGTACACCTGCTCCAGCCATTATCTGAGGGCATAAATTACCTGTGAGGCATCGCCCGGGGGAAATGACCTTGATTTAGGGAGAAGGACGCCCGTTCCTCCTGTCTTCTGAGGTTTCCCCAAGGGAAGGGGAATCTGCTAAAAAGGGGGAATCTCTGAAACATGGGGTTGGGGAATGGCTTTCTCCAGATGCTACTTTCATTTTTTTTTTTCTGAATTAAGCGATTTTAATATTTTCTTACCATTACTTCAAAGTTCCTAGGAATATGTAGATGCGGGGGTGGGGAGGGGGGTTGGATGAATAACGATTTTCATATTTTCTTACTATTAATTCAAAGTCCCGAGGAATATATTGCCATAAGGAAAGTTTAATTTAGTATTATCTTCAAATCACACAGCTGTGACTGTCTTTATTTTATCATATTATTTTACTATCAATCAATAAAATTCATCTAAAACTAACAAACTTTATATATATATATATATATATATATATATATATATATATATATATATATATATATATCGATATATATCTATATATATATGTGTGTATGTATATATCATACACACACACACACACACACACACACACACACATATATATATATATATATATATATATATATATATATATATATATATATATATATATATATATATATATATATATATATATATATATATATATATCTATATATATATATATATTGTGCGTGGTCAGTGTGTTTTCTATTGGATTATATGTAAAGGCGAAAAGGAAAAGCTATATAATCCACCAAGTATAATAAAACGAAAACCCATATCTTTTTCCAAAATAATACTAAAAAAACTGATAAAACGAAAAACAAAACCTCTTTCCAAAAAAAAATAATTTGAAAATATAAATAAAATAGTAAAAAAAAAACTAAAAGGAACAACAACGAACGGGATTCAGGCCTCGACGGAAAAATGTCTTCCTTTTGTTATCGAAGGAGAGAGGAATATTATTACGAATGGAACTCCATAACGTTATGCGGGTGTTATTCGCGGGCGGGGAATCCGTCCTCCTTTCCCGTAATGAAATGGCTACCCGGAGGTCATACCAGCCGTGACACAATAGAGGCGACGCTCGCTAAACTGCTCCTCCGCTAGATATTCTTTGCTAGCAGGACCCGGGGAAAAAAAGGGAAAAAAAATGCGAAAAAAAAAGGACGTTACGACACCTTTCAAGTGGAGGAATTAAAGAGAGAGAGAGAGAGAGAGGTGTTTTAGTGAAATGAGAGAGTTCGCTGTTGGGAAATGAGAGAAAGAGAGACGGAGCTCTGGGGAAATGAGAGAGAGAGAGAGAGAGAGAGAGAGAGAGAGAGAGAGAGAAATCAGTTGAAATGTGAGAGAAAAAGATACTTTGAGAGAGAGAGAGAGAGAGAGAGAGAGAGAGAGAGAGAGAGAGAGAGAGGTGGGTTTAAATTTGATCAAATTTACTTCAAATCACATCACGTGTGAACACTTTGATGTAGTTTGGATAGAAAGGACTACTAAAAGTAATTACTAAATGAACTACCAAATTAATTGACGAAAACGCAGGTCAGAGTGACGCTAAAAGGAATTACTCTTTCAGGTGACATTATAGAAAATTCTCAAACATGACCTTTACAGGTGATATCTCAGAATATGTAATACGTAGTCGTGTCCAATCATTGAACAACCAGGAAGTAATACGTTCCTAAATCACTATCCAAATGTTGACTTGAAATTGATTTCGTCAGAATAAGCTAATATCATCATGTTACGCTCGGTTTGAACTAGTTTAATTGCTAATTCATAAAACAGTATATCATGTTATTCTTGCTCATAATTTTATTCCTCATAATTCTTCCGTAATACAATTTTCCTCGTATTTTTATTCCATTTTTTTTTTATTTATATCTTTTCTGTCTCAATAGGGTATCATTACTGTCTGTATTTCCCATTTTCTTCTACTTCTTTCTAATGAACATCATATTGTTTGGAAGCTTGAATTTCAAGTCATTGGTCAATGATGGGGACTTGTTCCATATGTATAGGGATACTGTATAATAATATAATAATAATAATAATATATAATAATAATAATAATAATAATATAATAATAATAATAAATGTGGCGCCGTGGAAGAGTGGGTTGGGTTAAATAGCAAAATTCAGCAATGATGGAAAGAAATGAAGGAATAAACGACAACGACGTAAATGGAACCTCTGGCAACAGATGAGCTTCGTCCGGCAGCCAGGTATTGAACCCAATTGAAGGAAGACGGTCAGGTACTTGGAGGTCGTCATCCAGCAACTGACCACCACAACGACAGTAACCAACAGCATGAGATTGGAGCTACAGAAGCAAACCAAAGGAAGGAATGGCAAGAGAATAAAATAAGGAAATATGGAGATGCTACATTCAGAAGCAAACCCGTCAAGGAGAGAGGATATAGAAGAAGGTTGGTCAACATCTGGATTGAGAGGAATAAAACACCCCCCCAAACCAAAGAATACCAAGAGGCAGCCTGGCAGAACCACGTAACGGAAAAATAATAAAGAGAAGAAGAAACTGGAAAACAGGAAATGTCACGCGACAACGGATTACACGTAGACGAACTGAGGGACGATGCCACAGAAAACGACAGGGATGATGAGGTATCAAACAACGACACACGAAGAAACACCAACGAAGTAACAGAGAGGACGGAATGGGTAGAAAAGATTAGACAATGGATGGAGCCAGATACAGAGAGAACAAAGATCCCCTCCATGAAAGCCTACAACGCCAAGAAATTAAGGGAGAAAACAAGTGAGGTCAATAAAATAATGGGCATAATACACACCACCAGTATCACAGAAACAAAAACGAAATAACTTGGCATATGCAGGAGCAAGATTAGTAGCAGAAACTGATGGGGATTCGAACAATAACACCACCAGCACAACCAACCCAACAGAAACCAAAACAGCAACCTCCTTGGAAAAGGCGCCTGGAAAAGCAAATCATGGTGATGAGATCTGACTTGAGTAAACTGAAAGAGATGACAGAAAAAGGCTAAGAAGCAAGAAAACAAGGGAGGAACTCAACGAGAAACACAAAGTACAAGAGAGGGGACTAAACAACACAATAGAAGATGTAAAACAGAGGCTTAAGACCAAAGCACATAGATCCAACGGTACATGAACAGGAATAAGGGATACCAACAGAACAATATTGCAGGAACTCAAGGTCCAGACTTACTTTTTATTTTTTCATACATATTTATCAATTTCCGACATTTCTGGAGAACTCCAAGGCCATAGCGATTCCTTACGAACTACTGAAAGTTAATGTTTCCTCTTGAGCGTAAACGGAAAATAAAAAGGAGAACGAAAAAAGCATAATTCAGCTCCATTGTAGAATTATTTGTAGAACATCCAGTGCAACCCTGTACGTCTGGCCTGTGTCGTCTGTAGCTGGGTTGCACTGGATGTTCATAAATAATTCTACACTGGGAGATGAATTATTGCTTTTTTCGTTCTCCTTTTTATTTTCCGTTTACGCTCAAGAGGACACAATAACTTTCAGCAGTTCGTAAGGAATCGCTATGGCCCTGGTTGTTCTCCAGAACTGTCGGAAATGGGAAAAGGGAAAAAAATATGTATGGAAAAAAGAAAAAGTAAGTCTGGACCTTGAGTTCCTGCAATATTGTTCAATTAATGATATTGTTCTAAATTTTGCTAAATTTAAAGTTTATAAAAAAAACATTATATCACTCTCAGTTTTATTCTAACACAATTAGGTATTTACTAAACTACGAAATTAGCTGTAAACAAAAAGACAATGAACGCCTTAACAAGCAATTCAATAGTTTTCGCCACCAAGTTCTTGAATCGTTCTCTTTTATTGAGAGGATTATTTTTACTCAGCTTTTTAATAACAGTATTAAAAATTTTATTAATACTACACAACGGAGACACCATAGAAAATTAGCAAACCTTGGAATTATTCTACCAAAATTTCATAGTTGTATATATATATATATATATATATATATATATATAAAGATATATATATATATATATATATATATATATATATATATATATATATATATATCAATATATAT
>NC_061101.1:8310798-8313298 GCF_015104395.2 Macrobrachium nipponense | reverse complement strand
CGTAAAAAATAGTGCCTTATGGCGAGATGATATCCCAAATTGGCAATTTGATTTGAGTTTTAATCTTCATTCCGATTAATCCCATAAACAGCTTTATGAAATGAAAGTCAAATATGATTTTAATCGACGTGATATGAAGAGCGTATAAATTCAGGCTGGGAATAAATAAAGAGAGAGAGAGAGAGAGAGAGAGAGAGAGAGAGAGAGAGAGAGAGAGGTATTCCTATAACGCAAATGTCATTTTCCGGTTGATGAGTTTTCAATATGATTTCTGAGGGAGTATCAAATGGATTTTTTTTTCATTCGTTATTTATGGCATTAAAACTCTCTCTCTCTCTCTCTCTCTCTCTCTCTCTCTCTCTCTCTCTCTCTCTCTCTCTCTCGCTTTGAAATGATCAAGTTGTTCTCTACATTCTCTCTCGAGTTTTGTTAAATCAGTTGATTCCTCTGATTTCCTTTTTAACTTGAAACAGAAATAAGGCTGAGTCTCTCTCTCTCTCTCTCTCTCTGTATATATATATATATATATATATATATATATATATATATATATATATATATATATATATATATATATATATATATATATCAAGCACCTGGTTCCTTCCCCTCAAACCTCTACTCAGCTTTTCTTGGCGTAGTCTAGGTCTGGGCAAACGACGGTCCCTACAGCCATTCCTTTCTTATCCTTCGCTTGTAAAGGTTAATATTTGTTTAATCTTAAATTTCGTCAATTTTAATGTCACCTTGTGAATAATTTAGTTTTTTTAGTTCTTAACAACTAGGTTTTATTAATAACTAGTTTTATTATGCATTCATTTTTAAATTTGCAAGTGAACTTAATTTTATATTCTATAAATGCGAGTTATTTTTATATTACAGACTGATGATGTGTCAGGAGGGCACGAAACGTATCTTAAAAAAACTCTTGTTGATCTTTTGAGTTTCGGTAACCCTAACTGATGACTATATATATATATATATATATATATATATATATATATATATATATATATATATATATATATATATATATATATATATATGTGTGTGTGTGTGTGTGTGTGTAGAGAGAGAGAGAGAGAGAGAGAGAGAGAGAGTTATACAAGCCTTATCCATTCCCCCTGAACTACAAACCAAAAAAGAAGCCACTTAGAAAAATAAGAAATCTCCACTGAAACGAATCATTGTGAACGCTCCCGGGGCGGCAAAGGAGGGGGGGGGAGGGGGGGGGGGGGGGTGTGGTTGAGGAGCTGTAGGGTGAGGGGGGCTAAAAAAAATAGTAACGACCTTTGAGGTATAATACAAGAAACGCGAATCATTTAACTCATTGTTGAACCAGCGCCTCCTTTAACAAAAGGAAGCACGTAATAGAAAGGAGAAGGAATTATTTTTCTCAAGGTGTTGTTATTCATCTACGAGCCTCTTCTGTACTACGTCGTTATTCTTAAAGGCAACAATGGAGGAGCAGGTTCCAGCAGATGTTTTCTGGGCGAGAGAGAGAGAGAGAGGAGAGAGAGAGAGAGAGAGAGAGAGAGAGAGAGAGAAAGAAGGAATTGTTAAGTTCGTCTCGGGTCTTGGAGAAAAAGAAAGAGAGAAGAGGAGGAAGTTTGTCATTGAGGAGAGACAATGTTACGAAGGTGGCGTAGAAGGTATTCTTCCCTCTCGTATAAGAGAGTGGTTCCATTTCAAAGTGGTTCTCAAACTCCGGAAATAGTCCTCCTCCAATTTCGTAAAATCAATATATCAGCAATATTAAAAAGATAGGCCTACGTAGCTATTGACAATGATAAAAAGGCGGGTAGATGGTATTTTTTTCTTTCTTATAAAAAAAAAAGGACTGGTTTCATTTCAAAGTGATTCTCTAACTCCTGAATATATGTCCTCTAGTTCTAATATATGGCTGTATCAGCAATAATAAAGGTATAGGCCTACGTACCTATTAGCAATGTTAAGAAGGTGGATAGAAGGTATTTTTTCTTTCTTATAAAGGAGTGGTTTCGTTTCAAAGTGATTCTCAAACGCAAGGAATAGTCCTTCTCCAATTTCGTAAAATTAATGTATCAGCAATATTAAAAGGATAGGCCTACGTAGCTATTGACAATATTATGAAGGTGGGTAGGAGGTATTTTTTCTTTCTTATAAAGTACTGGTTTCGTTTCAAAGTGATTCTCAAACTCTAGAAAGAGTCCTTCTCCAATTTCATAGTATAGCTGCATCAGCAATATTAGAAAGATAACCTTTAGTACCTATTGACAATTCTAAAACTCAATAAAAAGTTTTTTCTTCTCCACTTTGATAAAATGACTGTATCAGCAATATTTTTAACAAATATTTTTTCATAATTTTTTGTATGTGATAGGCTTCAATGAAACTCCTCTTTGAAAAAATTACTACATCAACGATATTGAAAAAAATATATATATTTTTTTTATTTTTAATTTCTGCCATAGGCCTCAATACTGATTTACCTATACATCCATTTACTTACAAATGTGCC